>NW_019417127.1:344417-409557 GCF_000390285.2 Anoplophora glabripennis
CCTTTTATGCTAAAATATGTATTTTTTAAATTAAAAATCGACCTGTTCGAGGATTTTTCCCAAAAAAAATTGTTTCGTTTTTACTGAATTTATTCCATACTTTAGGTGCGTATTGTACATATACTACTTTTGCATTCTGTTCTAGTCTTTTTTCCTTTTATAATAATTTTTTTATTGCGTAATTGGTCAAGTGGTGCTGCTGAGTGTAGCGCAGTATCTTTTTCTATAAGTTGTCTATGTATTTCTGAAGAAATAAAAATTATTATTAAATTTGTAATTATTTCTATTTTATCATTGCGCTTCGCCTACGTTTTATGAGCTTTATGAAAAACTCTTGGAATTTTTCCACAATCGAAAACTAAATTTATTACACGCTCCAGCGGCTCCAAAACAAATTACTCCGCGTTTCAAGACCGCCTGTATTATTTATTGTTTCCTTCCCATTGAAAAATTGACGTTTCGTAACGCAGCCTTTTACCAGCGTCACCGGTCCCCTTCAGGTCCCAGAATTAAGCTCATGCCGCTGCTGGCAACCCTCCGCGGCCCCCTCTGTTTTTTCCGTGCGGAAACGAGCGCGAAACGATAAAACCTGCCCCTGCGGGCAAAAAAATCGGCTCACGGCCAACTAGAAGCTAGCCTCGCGTTTTCCATCGGATGTGAATTAATTAAACATGAGCCTACCCTTGTTTAGCGGTTCGAGTCGCTCATAATAAATCAGCGTATGGAATAACGTATTCATCAAAGTTGCCCCGGAGATGTTTTTTGTTTGCGTTAGTTCGGGACGTGGAAGAAGGGGCGTCGAGGGTCCTGAAAAGCTTTTTCAGCGCCGGACAATATCATGATAATTTTTGCAAGGTTCGACATAATTTAAAGACAACAATGGCGTGCCTCCCTTTTTTAGATTTATTGTGTTTTATAAAGTATACCCTGTATTCATTTTGCTGACGCACGAAGAACAAAAATATATTGATAATATATACAGGGTGGAACTATAAGTGGGGGTCACTTTTTTAGGGGTAAGGGTACGTTTTCTCCTAAATACGAATCTGAAATTCTTTTTTTTTTTAATCAAATAAATAGTCGTTATTTAAAATGCACTTTTATAATTGTGTACGCCGCCACTGTAATGTTCATGTATTACAAATTCATGAATTATATGCAACCCACAGTCCATGTGATGGGAGATAGTGCGACTCAATGGTGATGAAGCGAAGGGTGTCCTTTGTTGTTCCGCATTTGGAGACAGTACATATAACTGAATTTGAATGTTTTTCATTGCTGGAAACCATCAACAGACCATTTATTTTTGTGTATTTCATTTATCATTGTTGATTACTGCTCGAGCTTTTTGCTAAGTTACTTGTTAAGTGCTGTTTGTGTGGCCAATACCCATTCAACAACAGTAACTCGTGGCAACTGGCGAATAGTGAGGAATTGTACATGTGCTGCGACTAAAGCGTGCTGTTATTTGAGGTTACACTAGCTTGTCCAGTGGCAGGGTAAGAAAATTATTAGAAAATGGTTAAAAAAAAAATAAAAATTTTACAATGGAATTTGAAAAAGTAAACTGTTGATACGTGTTTCTAAAGGTAAAAGGAAACCGCTGTATAACCTCAAAGTTACACCCTGTATATAATCAATGTTGAATTTCATCCGCAATATCTAGAAGACAGTTTAAAATTTGTAGAGTTCTCTTGTCTATAGAAAACACCCTAGAAATTTGATCAGTTTTCTACAAAATTAAAGGAATTATCAGAATCAAATTCAAAACTAATTATATCACAGGTAGAACTTTATTTTAAGTTTTATGCAATCTGTCAAAATAAATTTAAACCTCAAAATCAATAAGCTAGATAAAATCCTATTGATTTTCACGAGAATTGCTGATATAATGTTGATTATCTTTTTTTTTTAGTTACAGGTTTATTCTTCAGTAACAATACTACAATATTAAGGTAGAAATTTTGATTGAAATTCAGTTTTGCAGCAAGTGGTCGGAGGAAACATTTTTATTCTCCCAAAATTTGAGACAGTAGAATACCGTTGCTACAATAGTGATTGTCCATTTGAATTAAACTGTAATCCCAACCTTTTTGAACAATTTACTCTTTGATTTGTGTCAATATCACTGTTATAAATTGATATAGCAATTTAAACAAAATGGTAAAATCAGATTAGTCGTTTACAAGAAAATCGGGAGCTCATTTTTAGTGGTAAATTACTTTTGATGTGAACTGTATATTGATGTAAACCCGAGGGAGGCAGATCATAAAATAAAATAATATTTCCGAAATTTTCATTTAAGTAACAGAACACATGTTTATACTCACCAAATTCTGTGAGCTCATTGGCCAGGGGTGAGATGACGCTCACCCTCATTCGTCCAAAGTCATGTTTGTTGACTAACCCCTAGAAAATTGTTTATTTGCGATGCAATTCTTTTTTTTACATAGGCCCTTATGGCACAAATTAGTATAAATACATGCAAAATCTAATATTTGCCAGTTCAGTTTCTCAATTCCTCGAATTCAATTCCTGAATTCAGTCAGTTTAGTTTGAGTTTAGTATTTTTGAATCCATCACTCGCAGTGCGCTTTTTCACAAGCTCCTGGATGATTTACCACAGTATCAATTTTCAAAACTTTCAGCACTATTTTATTTTTTTATCAACCCTTTCAGATATACAATGCTATTTTTTTAAAACCTAACATAGGCCAACTTTTTTATTTGAAGTTATAGACTAGTACTTCCAAATGCAGAGTTGTAGGAAATAACTTGATTAGAGAAATTTACTAATAATTCTTTCCGGTGTTGCCAGATTTCTGCAGTAGCTACTAAAACAATATTTTTTTAAATGGCAACACCATATTTTTTTTAACATAATTTGACAAACCTTGAAATTCTAAATAAAAAATGTTATGTCACATTTCTTTATTGCAGTAGCCATTTTAGAATGATCAACAAAAACAACGAAATCTGCAGTTGCCAGGAACTAAAAGAAACTAACATAGCAATAGTAGGCCCTGGATATTAAACAAAAATTGTGTTGTTTGAAAGGAGCCATCATTATTGTGCTGTCATTGTGGTATTTGACAGCTGTTGTATTTGAATTTGTATAAAAATAACGGTTTAATTAAGTTGTTAAGATGATTTTCAGCCTTTTGCAGATCCTTGAGCACATACTATCAGTTGTTTTTAGTTTTACTAAGTTATTTTTTAAAAACTCAGGATTTAGAAGAGGCTTAAAAATTAATTCAACTTTCTCTTGTGGATTGATTGTGGAACTAATTCATCTTAGCAACTGAATTAAAACATTATTTTTTTATACACATTCAAATGCAACAGCTGTCAAATAACACAATGACAGTACAATAATGATGACTTCTTAAAGAAGTCATCAAATTAAACAATTTCCAAGACCTACTATAGCCATGTTAAGTTTTTTTAGTTCCTGCCGACTACAGATTATTTTCGTTGTTTTTGCTGATTGTTCTAAAATGGCTACTCCAATAAAGAAATGTGACATAATATTTTCTTTTTACAATTTGAAGGTTTGCCAAATTATGTTAAAGAAATACGGTGCCATTTAAAAAAATATCGTTTTAGTAGCTAATGCAGAAATCTGGCAACACCAGAAAGAATTATTTGTAAATTTTTTTTAATCAAGTTATTTCCTACAACTTTGCATTTGGAAGTACTAGTCTATCATTTAATTAAAAAAGTTGGCCTATGCCAGGTTTAAAAAAAATAGCACTGTATTTTACACAGATCACACATATTTTTGCAAAATATTTTTCGTGTATCGTTTTTTAAATTGTTCACTTATAGCCTAGTTCACTTTAGCATAGTTGTATATACATGGTGAATAATTAATAATTGTACATATGCTAACTGGATAATCCTGGGCTGAAAATATGAAATGACAACATAACGTTTAGATAAAATATGGCTCCTTACGGAGTTACAGTGTTTTATTTAAAAAATTTTAATGATTTTTGCTAGTGATGTAAAATAGCATGCTATTTAGTTTTGGGTGATGTATATCAAAATATATATAATTATATATATCAGATGAATTTTGTTAAAAAAAAACTATACTCAAATTAGTTTTTTTATATTGCTAATGCCTTGCTGATTAATTTGACACCAAATACATGTCATATATATGAACTTTAAGAAAAGTTATCAAGTGATCTTTTTTTTTTTTCATATTTAGATTGGAATTTTATATTTTTTTTATCATACTGACTTCTAATTTTTGTTGCGTGCTACTGACTGTTTATAAGCAAGTACGCTGTTTATTAGCAATTTAGTTTTATCAACCCAGAAATAAAAAATGGGAAATTTCTAGAACAAGAAAATTTAGTCTTTGTATATCACAATACGTACTTAAAAAAAATTAAAGATAAAAATTGAAATAAAAATTATCAAAAACTTATGATAATAAAGAAACTGCTTTAAAGTAGTACTTAAAAATCTGAAAATTTAGGGGTGTACTATAAATGGGGAGACCTAAGAGCGCACGTAATTTCAACTCACCCCTTCCACCCTAGGGGGTGGGGTGAAGGTTTTTTTTAGACGTACCCTATTTATTTTGCGATTTTCGGATTGTACGCGTAAAACTACCCCCAGAAACGCGTTCTTGGGGGTACGTCTAAAAGACCACCCCTCACCCCCTCTGCACCTACTAAGGTGGAAAGGGCCAGTTGAAATCAGGTTCGCTCTTAGGTCTCCCCACTTATAGTACACCCCTAAAATTTCAGATTTCTATATTTATTTTTGAAGGAGAAAAATGCTCATCGAAAAAACGACAAAATCCATACGAGGGTGGTGGTTTGGTTTTTGTGCGAATTCGGCAAGAACGCGCTTTCGGGGGTAGTTTTACGCATAGAATCCGAAACTCGCAAAATGAGTAGGGTACATCTAAAAAAACCACCCGTCACCCCCTAGGGTGGAAGGGGTGACTTGAAATTACGTGCGCTCTTAGTTCTTCCCATCTATAGTACACCCCTAAAATTTCAGATTTTTATATTCATTTTTGACGGAGATATTCCAGGTACCCAAGAGCTACTACAGTCCAACTCAAGCCTACCACACCACAAGTTTTTAGTTTTAAAATGTAAGGTTATGTTTGAAATTTGGCTTTATTCATGAAATGGCGGGAAAATTGATATATATCAGCTATTAACATAAATATAATAGCTGATATGTATCAAAAATTGATATATATCAATTTGTTATATATTTTCACTCACATCACTAATTTTTGCCCATTACTTTAACCCTGTTTGATATTTCCCTACCATAAAGTTTAGAGACTTTAGAACATAGTAAAAAATGCAACAAAATTGTTCAAGGCTACTACCGGAGGCGTACGACAGGGGTAGAGGGGCAGTTTCCCATACCTAACTTCTATGCCACTGGCGGAATTTTTATTTTGATACAATTTTCCAATTCTTCAATACTTTCTATGCAATTATCATACTATTCCTTCATAGCGGTAAAGTCATTATTTCTCGAGATTTTTAAAGGTAAACATAGGGCTGCACAATAATTTCTATTTTATTATGTAACTTATTTGTCATATTATTATTCAAGTCGGTGTCTTCTGCCATGGGATTGCATTGCATTAGTTGAATTATCAAACAGGGTTAAAGAGCTATATTTTATCTAAGCGTTATGTGTCAATCTTCATATTTTCATCCCAGTAATATCCAGTTAGCTTATGTACAATTATTAATGAATCACCCTGTATATTTATATTATACTCTATTGTCATTATTATTTATATTATGTATATTATTTATTATCTGTATTATTTATTCCTATTTACTCACTTATATTAAAATAGTATTTTTAGTCTTACCATGTAGTAATAATTTCCACCAGATTAGTAAGTTAGACGACCTAATTATCTAAAATAAAGTTCTTTTCAAAGCATATTTTTGATCAAAATTTTATAAGTATGCAAAAAGAAAAAAGTTGAAGACCTGAGAAACCAATCAAAAAATGAAAAAGTAAAATAAGCAATACAGTTTTCTTTTACACATTTTGATTTTCTTGTAGTTACTTTTCAACCAACATTGCACGGCTGGTACTGTCAACTAAAAAGCCCTAAATCTTAGCGCCACCAATATTAATGATTCCTTTAAATGAATCATTACGTTTACACTCGAAATGCGATCTTTGATTGGTTGAATAAAATCTCATGAAAAATTACACCGATCACCAGCCGGTGAAACACAATGTTGTGTTTTAATGTAATCTTCATCTTATTGTTTTAGTTTTACAAAAATTGAATTGCCATCGTGAAGGAAATAAAATTATTATTCCAAACAAAATTACCGGTCACATGGCTTGTAATCATTTATAAAGACTGTATATTTTTTTATTCCCGTAAACTTTAAACTTTTTTTATCTCTAATAATAGCGGGGCTGTTGTACATTATTCAACCGTTTTGTAAAAACATTTAATGTAAAAATCTACTGAATGAATAATATAAATTGGTTGGTGAAAATTATTTTTTTTTTTCAAGAAAAAGTTTTGCTTTAATGGGAAATAAAAGACAGTATCACATTCACATTTTATTTTCAAATCGTAGAATATAATCACAAATGTATAGTCCTATTCATTCTTTATTAGTAAAAATGCTACTTTCTATTTCCGAAACCTATGAATAAATAGATGGAATGTGCTATGATCTATCATATAAGGATCATAAATACTGCTCTTTATTTTTACCCTTTTGGTTATGTGGGAACTAATGATTACTTATTGTGATTACAGTTTTTCTTATTGGCACAACACGTTCGAAAATCGAACAATTTTAATGTTAAATTGTTATTATGTAATACATACTGTTCTTAAAATAAGTAATAGTGTATTTAGAAGTTATAAAATAAACTGGTGAAATAAAAACTATGTACATACTTTCCTGATATTTAAATGAACATTATAAAACACATGACATATACAAATGAATATTTAAAAACATGACTTAAAATAGAGATAGAAATAAAACATCTTACTTTCGTCTTTGCTTTAACAGCTCCCGTTTTTTTGTGTCGGCATTCCTTAACACCTCGGCATAAGAAAGGTCAAGCTTCTTAAGTTTATGTAAATCTTGTGAAGCAGAACTTGGCTTGAATTCATACTTTGTGCTGCCCTGACTCGGTGTAGGAGAAGCTACATTTCGATTTGACGACCAAAACTGCAAAGTATTACCATTCCATTGCGAATTATTCTCAACATCCGTTGATGTATTCTTTTGTTCGCGTCGTCTGCGGCCAGAATTGGGCCTACTGGAGTAGTTGATTTTAGGACTGCCGATAATATGAGTAATAGGGGAATCAGATCTGTCTACGTACTTATTTTTGCGTCTTGAGGAAGAACGCTTACGAACTTCCACAGATAAGTATTCTAGAGGTTGACGTACCAGTGGTTTAAGTACCCGTTCTTGCTTATTAACAGTCTCATTTTCCGGCTCAGGTTCTGGTTCAGGTATTGGTTGGTTTTGCGCTTGAATGATATTCTCTATAACGGTAGTCGGTTCATTTTGTGAAGTGGATAGTTCAGACATAGTAGACGATAACACGCTTTGAGTGTCATCATCAGGAAACTCAGGTGAGTGGTCGTTAGAGGGTGTTACTGGTGGAACCTTAGGAACCACTTTAACAGGAGTGAAATCATCTAATAGAGGCAATTCATCCCCTTCTTCCTTATTTTCGGCAGCTTTTTTAAGTACCTTGAAGATTTCTTTGAATACTACTCGATATTCGGGTCTGTCCCGGAATCGTGAATCTATGGGACTAGCATCATCGTAAATACTGAACTTGCAATCTTCTCCATCAGCAATTGTACAAAGGAAGGAGCCGATACGGCCTTCGGTTTGAGTAGACTTGTTGCTAGTTTCATCGGCAAATCCAGAAGAACTTGTTTCGGCTTCGGAGAAGTCTGTGGGTGTTGAAAATGTTTTCCGAGTTTTCTTGTGTTTCTCGGTTCTCAAACTGTCTCCGTGTCCACTTTCCTCATCCGTGTCTTTGGTGCTTAGGGTGTTGAAATCTCCAGACATTTGCATTTCCTCTTGTAGCGACAGACTGTTATCTTGCTTGTTGGAACGTATTGGCTTGCGATGGACTTCTACCAAGGCTTCATATTTTTCTACAAGCTCTTTGTAAGGATTTGCAGGCTGCTTATTTATAGGAGAGGATTGATTTTCAGAATGAGCCTAGGAAAAAGAAATATATGTCACTTTTTTAATTAATGGCAATGTAAAGTTGGATTAGTAGCTACATTTTGTTGAAAACCCCAATACTGTTATAATATACATATCAAAGATATAACGAAAATCATTTGAAAAAATATGTACAGGAGTGTGATGTCTTTTGTTTTGTGTAATTATTTATTTGTGGCACTTTTCTGATTATTTTTTTATTCAATTAGTTTGGCAAATTTATAAATCAATTCCTGGACTGATCCTTTTGGCACAAAGATTCATTTATTTAATATTCCTTTTTTTCAATGTGTCAGAAATACCCAATTAAATAATTTTTGTACTTAATTGCTATTAAAAGTGAAGTAAAAGTATATCAAAATTTAATGTAGTTATTATCAATTTTCTAAAATTGGTTATTTGTAACCCAATAAGTAAAAAATAAGTGAAATTAAAATATTTTTTATTAAATAGATGCTAAGGCACGTTTTTGGATCAATTGTTGAAAAATTTAATTATCATTTTTTTATATGTTAACTTCAAATACTGCAACATTAAATCAGAAAAAATTAAATGCATAGAAAATGAAAAAAAATAATTGAAATGGATTAAAATATAGCATGAAAATATTGTTTTATATTTATATATTAAATTTTAAAATGATCTTTATGGAAATTGATAATGGGACTTATTATTAAGATATATAGAACAACGACATGTTTCAGATAAAAAATATTATTAACAGTTATTTAAAAATTGAGACATAAAACATCATAGCAAGCCCCAGATTTTCAATATTGAGGAAGTTACAGTTTATAAATATGTACATTCTTAGTGTCTGTTTTTTAATATATACGAGAATATATGATTTATATTTATTTTGTTAATATACATGGATATACACTAAAAAATAATTTTTATTACAGTTAAAGTTTTGGTGAAAAAGTAAACATTGAGCAAAGAAGAAAATAAATATATTTTGCAATTAGGTCTATGGCAAACAATTATTATACCATTTTGGAGTTATTAAACAGTTCTAAAAAAAAAAGATATTTTGTTCTACCTAAAATCTACAGAACTACTTGTATAGTGCAGTGCAAAACTTACCTTTTAAGTTTACAAGATTGAAACATATTTTATTATACAGGGCTGGAAAATCCACATGGTCCATCTGCCTTTACATGAGAGCGACAAAGTAAAGTAAAGAAATCCGTGCGATAGACAAGGATGGCTACAATCAAGACATTTCATAATCTGAATAGTCACCGACCGTTTCGGGTTAGAAGTGGGAGTGACTATTCAGATTATGAAACGTCTTCAATGTAACCATCCTTGTCTATCGCACGGATTTCTATGACTTACTTTATCGCTCTCACATAACGACCGATTTACCATGGGGACTTTCCGAACCTGTATATAACAAAATGTATCCCACATACTGTAAAACATATAATTCTGAATACAAACTTCGGGAAGTAATATTACACTAGGTTTTCAACAAAATGTTTAATTGGAAATTTTAAATTGTTAATCTGCACAAGCAAAGATATCAAAAATGCAAGCAGAAATAAAAACAATGTGTAAACAAAAAATATAAATTTATTTAACAACAAATACAATAAGCAGTTTTACTTTAAGCTATCGTAGTTACATGCTAAAAGCACACCAAAAACTTATTTACTACAGTCTATGGGATTTATGAATGGCACTATTTACAACATTAATTTGAACTTTCCTCATAAAAAATCAAAAGATTTCACACCTAACGTTAGATAATAGTTTACGTAGGACCAAAAAAACAAGAATGGTTTTTGGTGGAAATTAAACATAGACCATAATAAATTGACAAAAAATATATATGTACCAATATTATAATTAAAAACTTTAATTCCCTCTTATAATTATGTATATTATAATTTTATATACACAATGTTTCTCGTTTATAACAGATGTATTCAATATTTACATAGTGCATTGTAAAACCAAATTTTTTTATTCACATAATATTAGTTTCTAGACATTAGTTTAAGTGTGAGTATCGATTTTATATCATATATACTTTGTATAGTAAAGTAATACAATCATTACTATTTACATTTTTTTAAGGTAGGTAAATAGTTTAAAATTAAATTGGATGCCTATTAAAATAATATGTGACATGTTACTTCATTAAACATTCTTATTTGTTGTTTTATTAATATTTCAGGGAAAAAATTTTTGTATATAGCATAACAAGAATTATTTAATAAAAAAAATAATTTGCCTCAGATATCCAGATAAAATAAATTTAATATTTTGTTGAACATTTTAACAATTTTTTTTGTGTAATAATTATAAATAAATATATTAAAATGTTTTTTTCTGAGTTTACAACTCACTTCAGTAAAACAATTTTTTGGCACTTAAACCTTGTGTGATACCATTAAATCTCACTATAATGTTGAAAAAATTTATTAGGGTGTAACTAATATACTTCACCAAACTTTAGTGGTGCATTCGACAAAAATTAATAAAAAAAAAATATGTTGGAAATGTTTTGTTTTCGAGATACAACATTGAAAATTAATATAACAGTTGAGGTAAATCATATAAATATTTTATTTCATTTGCGGATAACGATTACTTGAATTATTGTCATTAGGTACTTCCATAATAACTTATTGTTATATACATTTTGTAATTTTTATTTTGCCATTTATCTCGAAAACGGTGCATCATAGAGATGCAGCAAAAATATGTTTTTGTAAAACTTTTAATGTTTTATGATAGCAGTGAATTTGAAATATTTTTAAAGAAAAAAATTCCACAACTGTGGCATTTACATACTTTTATAGACAATCAGAAACTAAGGTTGCCTACCAAGTTTATATATAATTACTTGATCCAAAAATGTGATCCTTTTTATATCTAACACCTTGTATTTAAAAACCTGTTTCCAGGCACATGTTTATAGGAATTTAATTTGTGATGTAGAATTTATTATTAAAATTTAATCGAGTACTTTAGTTACACCCCGTGTAGATTTAGAATATTAAGTCAACTTTATACTCACACTTAAACTTGGTAATAAAAATGTAGTAAAAAATCAGAAAAATTAGAAAAATATTCCATTACATACCTTAGCAAATTAGTGTAACTTATGTCTGAGGCAGTAGTGGAGGAGGATTAAGGGGATCTTGAAGGGTTTAGAGAGTAACGGAATTAAATATACGTCTTTAACATACAGGCATAAGTCAACTAATACTGATACAATGTTTGCTGCAGGCGAGATCCATACAACGGACATCTCCCTTCGGAGAATATCCTCCAGGTGATTGTCCTGAGAAACAAACACAGCAGCTAAAACGTGCTTTGCACAATTTCCTGCTGACCGTGTTAGACTTATGAGTGTTTGTAGATTTGCAAGTAAAAATTCGATTATAACTCAAAAAATTTGAAATTATTGACAATATTTTAAATCATTTGAAACCAATTAAATGAGCAGCGGTTGTTTAGAAGTTAACTAAAAACATATAAAGCAGAGCACCCCTCACTACTACTATTTTTCTTACAAATAAAAGTGATGGTGAAAGAGTAGTATAATGAATATGAACTAAAAACTGAAAGAAAAGAGCCAGTGATATACCAAAAACTCATATTTACATGAATAGCACAAATATTAAACTTATCAGTAATTACATGTCAAGAGAGACTATTCTTTATTCATTTCTTAGTAACCTTTTAAACAAACCCTAATGTAGGAATTTTATACGAGAACTATTTTTTTATTCAAGGTCCGATCGATCTCGAAATTAAAACCACAGTGAAAATCTGATGAAGCTTTGCTATCGCGTCACATCGTACTTGTCTGTTCTAAGTGCACAGTAAGCACGTAAACATGCCTACAACAATAGAGTCTCCCACCAAGTGTGTATGTTGTAAGTTGATTTCTTCATGCTGA
The DNA here is from genome assembly GCF_000390285.2 of Anoplophora glabripennis. Taxonomy (NCBI): domain Eukaryota; kingdom Metazoa; phylum Arthropoda; class Insecta; order Coleoptera; family Cerambycidae; genus Anoplophora; species Anoplophora glabripennis. The sequence goes on from NW_019417127.1 coordinate 356,571, forward strand.
GGTCCAATGCAACCGAAATTCACAGATGAATGAGTAATGTGTACAGTGAAGCTTCCATGAATGACAACAATGTGCAGCAATAGTGCAGGAACTTTGAAGCAGGACATACATATGTTCATGATGCAAGTGGTCAGGGAAGGAAACTAATGGAAACCGACGATCTTGTTCAGCGAGTAGATCAGGAAATTCGAGAAAATCATTGTTTACAATTTCTGTGTTGATCGATTTGTTTCCCGAAATTTCAAAGTCAGCTCTCTATCATCATGAGTGAGAGACTTCAGTACCGCAAACTGTGTGCAAGATGGGTTCCCAAGATGCTGTCCGACCATCACAAAATGGGCGCCTCTTTAACATTTCATGGATCCATGATGATCAAAAATGAAGAAACAAAAGAACCATGGATGCATTCTCATTCCCCAAGTAAATCAAAGATGTGCAAGCGAACCTTCTCCATTAGAAAGTGAATGGGAATTTTGGGACCGAAAAAAAGTTCTCTCAGTGGAATTCACGGAACGTGGCACAACCATTACTGCAGTGCGACTCTTCAACATCTACGAAGGGCAATACAGAACAAGTGAAGAAGAATGTTGTCATCAGGCATTGTTTTTCATCAAGACAATGCTCAGCTGCACACTGCAGCTGCAACAAAGATGCTCTTGCAGCGTTTTCGATGGAAAGTGTTTGATTATCCACCATATAGCCTGGACTTACAAGGAGAAGGTAAGGTAGTCGGATTTTTGTAATTTTTTATATTTATGGTAAGTGTAGTTTGGACCTTGAATAAGAATTTTTCGAAGTAGTTCAACGCAACTTTCATAAATTACCGAGATAATCGATTTTGAAGTTTTACCTGACAGCTAAATCCACTAGATGTGACACATTCTTCAACTAGGAGCGTGGCCTAATTGGTAGCGTTCGGGACTGACAGTCACGAGATCGCTGGTTCAAGTTCGTCGTGTGACATTTTTTTTTTCAAAACGCACCATATGGTTTTTTATTATTTTTTTCATCTCAAAAATTATGAACAAACGAAATATTATAATAAATACTTATGTATATGTAGGAATATTCTTCAAATATTTCATTAAAATGCACAATTGGTTGATAAACAATATTTTGAATTAACAATAAGATTTCATTAAAAAAAAAACAAACGAGGTCAGGTAGGTTTTTTATTTTATTTTTAGTATTTGACATTTTACGCAGTGTGGCATAAGCCAGAATCATAGAAATATGAGAAGCGGAAAGTTTTTAAGCATCTAGAATGTCGTGTAAATGTTATGTTTTTACAGGCGCATTTTGTTTTCAAAATATCGACGTCTAAGCAAATTTTGTTAACATTTTGAAAGATTGTTCTTTCTCACACAGTTTCGATGCTTCTCTACCCTTTGTGGAATTTACCGAAACTTTTTATACCCCAGCAGGTGTGTTCTGTAAGCGGTTTTTTTAAACACCCACACAACCTAGCTCAAAATGTTAATTAAACACTTAAAGAATATTCCTACATACAGTTCTCATAATATTTCGTTTGTTCATAATTTTCGAGATCAGAAAAAGAAAAAGAAAAGAAGCTAGATGCTTAAAAAATTTCTGCTTCCCATTTTTTATGATAACTACTATTCTGGCTCGTGCCACACTGCGTAAAATGTCAAATACTAACATAAATATAAAATAAAAGAACAAACATCCTACCTGACCTCGTTTATTTTTTTTTTTTTGAAATCTTATTGTTAATTCATAATATTGTTTATCAACCAATTGTGCATTTTAATGAAATATTTGAAGAATATTCCTACATATACATAGTAGTAGTAGTAAAGGGGTGGCCTCAGCCTGGCAATTAGGTCACAAGTGGGCCCTTTTTGCCTACCCCGCCGTCCCATCACCTAACCATTCTCTGCCTCTGACCCTCCTCGAACCTACCCGACGCCCTAATGAACGCCAGGATTTTGGTCCATGGAAGGTCTCTCACCTCAACCCCTTGCAGCTCTTCAGCACCAAAGACTTTATGTCTTATTCTCCCAAAGGCTGCACACTGTCCCAGAAGGTGGACAGGGGTGTCCTCCCCTTCGCCACATTTCGGGCATAGAGGGTCCTCCTCAATTCCTATTAAGCTTAAATGCCTCCTAAGTCTGCAGTGGCCTGTCAGAACCCCCACCATTTGGCTTAGGGCTCTTCGACTGAGGCTCAGCAGCCATCTTGTCTTGGATTTGCTAGGTCCATGTATAAAACTATGGGCCTGCCTGCATCCTCTATTTCTCCTCCAATCCAGTCCTAAAGTCTGATAGGCCCACTTATTGAGGGCCCCAACATATACATAAGCATTTATTATATTTCGTTTGTTCATAATTTTCGAGATGAAAAAAATAATAAAAAACCATATGGTGTTTTGAAAAAAAAAAATTTCAGTCCCGAACGCTATCAATTAGGCCACGCTCCCAGTTGAAGAACGTGTCACATCTAATGGATTTAGCTGTCAGGTAAAACTTCAAAATCGATTATCTCGGTAATTTATGAACGTTGCGTAGAACTACTTCGAAAAATTCTTATTCAAGGTCCAAACTACACGTACCATAAATATCAAAAATTACAAAAATCTGACTACCTTACCTTCTCCTTATTAGTTCCCTCTGATTTTCATCTCTTTGACAGATTTTGGCATATACGAGCTGCTGAGCAGTGTAGAGAATTGGCTGAAAGCACAGGCAGCTGCCTTTTATGGCGAGGGTATTGGAAAGCTGGTACCACACTACGACAAATGTCTAAATCGGAGCGGCGACTATGTAGAGAAGTAGCTGGAAGGTGTAGCTAAATGTTGCAAATAAAATAGTTTTGATTTTCACTATGATTTTAATTTTGCAACCGATCCGACCTTGAAAAAAATAGTTTTTGTATTATTTTTAAGATATTCATATTTGAATATAAATATATCCTAACAATGACTAGTAAACTCCTAAACAAATCAAGAATATCCTAATCCATAGAGTAGGCCTTTGAAAATGGCAGGGAGCAATTTTAGTTGGAGGTGGTTCGTAATAAAACAAGGAATTAGTCAGTCTAAGCAAAAACATTTAATAGTTTTACTTGAATGTCATTTCACAGCCATTTTTAAGACTCGTTTAGATGATATAATTTTTTTTATATAGTATTACATTCGACAACCTGTATTGCAATTCCAATTAAATTTTTCTAATGAGCTTATTTCAATTCTACTTATAGTTAATAGAGACATGATATTTGATTTTAGTTGTTGCCTATATAGAAATACAATTTTCAGGTTTTATTTTTGTTGGAAATGAATTCTGTTATAACCAGTTTTAATAAAATATAATCATTTAAATGAGCCTTTACAAGAGCAGCAATTTTAATAAAAATTATATATAAAAAAATAATATAAAATTCTCATCGAAAAATAAAAAATGTATCGGGTGTTTTAACAAAACAAAAAAGAAATGTAATGGTTTGGAATTTACAAGAAATTCTATTAGAGAATTCCAATTTTTTTCTTTTAAAATGAATTTAACCATAATTCAATTACTTTAATTCATAACCTGATTATGAAAAACGACCTGATTATTTTATGTATCAAAATATACTGTAAACACTCAAAAGTCCAACAGTTTTCCCAAACCACAAACACCGTTGTTAAACAGATACATGCAGAGTTTACAAGCACCAAGCCCAAATCACAGAGGAGGCAAATTAAACGATCTTTGGAATAATTCAGAAGGACAGTGAAGAAACTCAAGCACTAATCCGGTAGTTTCGTTGCACGGGAATGTCAAAAATAGCACTGTGCAAAACTGAGAAAGCCCAGGTGCCTTACTAGCATATTTCTCCTATTGCTCACCTGAACGTCCATAGAGAACGATGAGCGATGTTCTGATGACGACATCAGTTCCTCAAGCATACTGGAATCGTCATCATCTGGAACTTCGCTACTGTTATTGTCTAAGCTGCGCAGGCATCGGCTGCACATTTGACCTTGCCTGAAAGAAAAAGAGAAATTTTATGAACAATGTGTACATATTTTTTCATTATCAGATGATATATAGAGCCTTTATAAATAATTGCAAGCCAGGTGACCACCGAGCTTAGACTACCTAGATTGCTCAGTTGATACTTTCAAATAAAAATCCCTAAATCTTAGCGTCACTAATAATAGTGATTCGTTTACAGTGAACAGTGAACAATGACAAACCATTACGTCTGTGCTCGAGATAATGCAATCACTGATTGGTTGAATAAAATCTGCTGAAAAATTACACCAATTGTCAGCCGGTAAAATAGAATGTTGTGTTTTAGTGTAATCTTGATCGTATCTGGTCACGTGGCTTGTAATAATTTATGAAGGCTCTGTATAAATAGGTGTTCTCTTCTTTTCACAAAATTTTAATGTTTCTTGAAGTTACAGAATTAAAATTTCAATAGATATCATTATGAAGAAAAATGTATTTTATAAAAAACACCTGATTGTATCTAACAGTTGAAAAACAAAATATTTAGCAAATATATGTGGTGCAACCCTTTTCATTTGAATGTCCATTTTGGAAGTTGTTATATTATTTGAAATATTCATTTGCGGTATTTTTTAATAAGATTTCCTTTTTTTGAGTATTTTTCCATACCGTGAAGTACGAATATTTATTTACCTAATTTTTATTGTGAAGTTTCAAAGATGGTAAAAATAATTTTGTTAAACAGTCTCTGAGCGATCCTTGTGTTATGTGGGTTTATTTACTATCTTTTTTTTAAATTGCGTGATTTATTTTGATCATTAGGACGCAACGACTTGAATGTAAAAAATATAAATGAGGTATTTAGGTATAATTTAATTAAAAACAAATAATTTTATTGTATAAAATATGATTTTGTTAAATGTCACTATTTAAATTACGAGCTAGGTTATTTTGCAAATTTTTAGCACCAAACCACTTATTTCTTATGGATTTTTCTGATTTGAAGCAACTTTCTGTGAATCACACAAATCTAAGATGGAAAAGTAAACGTGGTTTTATTTTAAAACCAGCACGGTAAATCTCAGGGTAATTTTTGAAAATTTTCCATATTCTATATTCAGACGCCATTATCTCAAAAACGGTTAAAGATAGGTATAGGTTATGTTACATAAAAAATGATCAGAATTCCATGGAGAATTAAATAAAAATACAGAAAAGTGGGGTTCCATTTAAAAAAGTTGGCCTTGATTTCATAACTTACATAAACATAAATGAAAATTGCTTCAGAAAATGCGCAACTAAAAATATAATTCGACGGGTCCGATCGATTTTTCAAATAACGAACATCAGATTTTTAAATAAATATATTCCATACTTTTGCCGCTCATGTATATTTCATTGCATTTAAATAAATTCTCTGTTGTTTTGTGAAGAAAGATACATTTAATAATTTGACAATATGTCGGCCTGTATCTTTTTTTCTACAATATACTAAGTGTCACAACATAAAGTTAACATTATTCACTCAACCTTTTAAATACATATACTTCAGTCCATAAATAAATGTTTAAAAATTACTGAATTTTGCTTTTTGGTAAATACCTACATTATTTTTAATAAGTATGATTATTTAGACGACGTGAATCTTTAGATACTTTAATTACATATTTTTCAAATTCATAATTTGATTAACAGTTAAGTTCCTGTTTTAAGAGAATCATAATTACTAAAATTCAAGCTAAAATTTAAGGACAACACTATCTTCCTACTACAAAATGGATACATTTTATTTTATTTATTTAAAAACTGGAAAACACAATTGTCTTAAAATTTACTAAATGTTTCACAAATACCTAGTTGTTTACATTTTTGTTATTCCAGGACAAGTCTGCCGCGTGCACGTATGGTCTGCATCAGCAGTGTAGCGTTAAGTGAAGCACTGTTGTCATATTGTGATGAAAATCCCCAGTATTAATACTCGCTGTATTTTGAAAACTGTTAATCTTGCGCCCCTGTAATATACAACTTTTTTTGTTCATTTATGATTACTCTATCTCATGCTGAAGTAATGGCAGTCAAACTTCTTACACCCTGTATATTTACGATTTATTTCTAGAAAATTGTTGTTTATTAAGTAATGCAACTTTGTCCCAATTTAATTATATTTCTAGCTCTCACAGTTTTTGAGATAACAATGTTACCGCATCCATTTTGAAACATACTTTACAAACTGGTTTCAACATATCTCCGATTTATTAAACTAAACATTCAACTTACTTGACTTCTTCCAAGGTGGTGAGCTCTTCATGCATGCTCTTCATATTCAGATCCTCTTCCTTATGAGACAAGTGCACCACCTGGTTCTCCAATGCTTGGTTCTGTTGTACCATGGTGGACAATTGTTCTTCTAGTTCTGCTATCCTTCTTTCATCGCGATTGCATTGCGCCCTGGTCTTGCTGAGTTGTGCAAGAAGTTGAGACATTTGTTCCATTCCGCTGTCGAGTTCCATCTCTTCCCCATTTTGGTTGTTTGGTTTCTGGGAGCCCGTCACATTATTTACCTGAGTGGGTGAGTCAGTCTTTTTAGGAAGTGCACTGTCGCATTTTTCCTGAAAAAATTTACGGTACACATGAGATGCGGTAAAAAACAAATTTTATGTAAAATATGAATGTGAAATTTTATAATCATGTGAACAAATAAAATTAATATAAAAGAGTTGGTCATCTGTAAATGTTATTTTTAAAAGAAAATAAAACAAAATTATGTCTGAGATATATGCGTTTTCTTTGTTGAAATGATGAATATTATTTTCTGGTTTCACTGCTACCTTAATAATACAAATACATAGTATAGCCAAGGATAATATAATGTCAGTGTGAGCACATAATCAGCAATGTAGGTATTATTAGCATAACAAGAAATATTAAACATCAATTAACTTAAAACAAGGTAGTTGTATACAGGGTGTCCGCAAATTTCACCGACAACGTTTGACTGCATATTCATGACAATAAATAAATACGATCTACGAAAAAAAAGTTAAATAAAAACCTTTTAGTTTTTGAGTTATAGGCCTTCAAAGAGAGGTAACCAGAGAAAACTATCACCCAGTATATCGATTTGACTAAAGCTTTATGAAATAATATGCAAATAAATGTACCAAATTTTAAAGCGATCGGCAAAAGGGTTATGAAGTTATTAATTAAATTAGTTTTATTTTTGACAACTTTGAAGGCTTGTAACTCAAAAACCAAAATTTTTTATTTAACTTTGTTTTCGTAGATCGTCTTTATTTATCGTCGTGAATGTGTAGTCAAATGTTGTCGGTGAAATTTGCGGACACCCTGTATATGTCCGTTAGCCCGTTAGTTAGTGCAAACATGGGGTATTAAGGTAATAAACCTATGTCAGTTAAAGTGAACCAACTTATAGCCCTGAACTTTTTTAGACCTGTTGTATTTTAACAAAATAACAAGACCAGTAAAGCGATGTATATTGAATTACACGAATCGATAGTAGATGTCCGTAGCAATCTGTCCGGTTATCAACACTTTTTGAATACAAACGTTTTTTAAATTTACTGCTAAATAGGAAGTCTGAACCAGAGTTATGTGCTGTGCCTAAAAGTCACATATGGTAATACGGCAGATTTTGCTTGCCAAAACTGGTTTTAGGTAAGAAATAATACTTCTTTATATTGCAGTTAAATCAACTAGTTAAGCTGTGTGTTGTAATCACTGTCGATAGTTTGTTTTTTCATTGTGTGATTGTAGATTTTAATTGATTAATGTTCTTAAATTATTATATTATTATTGTTATTTATGCCTCACTATGATCGAAAAAATTTTAGGTGTGGTACTTCTAAAACTAATAAAAACCATTTTTCACTACTGAAGATTTCCATAAACCCTTACAGTAGAATTGTGGAGTGATAAAAAAGCATTGTATTTGCAGCTTTAGTTTGTCGTTAAGTCATTAAGTCGTGCTTATCAAATGAGGAGTAATTTAATTGAATCAAAAAAAAGTTACGTAATCATATTTTGTATGCTACGGTGTAAAAATATTTCAAATATTTTAAATACGCTACCGTTACCTCTAGATTAAATGTTTAATGACGGAAAATTATACTCCCGAACTCTATTTCATTTTCATTAATTCTATCAATAATAATAAGTAAACACTAGGCAGTGATGCCCTTGATGAAGTGTAAAACATCTTCACAAGAATTTATAATTTGTATTATTAATATTATTTTTTTGAACTTTACCATAAAATAAAACAAAAATGATAGGCTGGACCTAGCACTTATTACACTCCAAACATTAAGTAAACACTTAAATGTGCCATTTTCACTTTTGATTTAACATAACATATTTTGTACGATTCTACATTCGAAAAAGGGTTTAAAACATACAATCAGGAATTACACCGACAATATCTGTGGAAAGACGTGACAGTGTATCTTTTACCACTGGATGATGTAATAATGGCATACATAAGTAATGATTTTAATCCCGAATAAATCGTTAAATTGTTTAACTTTTAAAGACTTTTAGGTTCAATGATTTTTACACATATGACTATGGGTCATGGAGTAAATATTAACTACTTTAAGAGCTACTTCAGTGTAAAATTAAAGTAGAGAGTTTATTACGCATAGACTCACCTCATCTGTATGCGTAGCTGAAGAATCAGGACTGGCAAGTCTTCTTTCCTCATCATACTGACGGTCAATAGATCTTAATGCAACGGCCCCCCTCGACGAAACGGTTGATACGTGGACATCGTTTCTCTGGGAACGTCTCCTAAGGACGTCTACTTGTAACCTAAGGTCGTCAATTGTACTTTGAAATTCCTCGCATTTTGTTTCCAAGGATTCGATGGTGGTGTTCAAACTCTTGACATGTTTCTTTTCCGCAGAGTTTTCAAGGACTAGTCTGTGGTTTGCGCGTTCCAAGTCTTGGATACTGACTTCTAGCTGTTCGTAGATCCTCAGTCGGGAGTCGTTTACTTCTCGAAGGGCGACTGTTTGTTTTGTGAGATACTGAAAAAATATAGAATTTTTCTTTCTAAATATGAAAAGCTCTATTTTCATAAGCACTATACTGCAAATCTACTCTCAAATTCGACGTTATATCTAACTCAACCAGTATATTCTGTAGTATTTATAATACCAAAAAAAAACAAGAAAAACAAAAATTTATGGTTTTTCTGAAAGTGATATTCATAATTTTCGACTTCGAAAGAGAGTATTTTGCGTAAGAGAGTATTTTTACTTATTATGTAAGACGTTCCATATAATTTTAGGAGCATAAAGTATACTTCATTCCAATGATAGATCGATCTTTTTTGTTCCGAAGTTACACATGAAATGTTGAAGAATAAATAAACATATTTAAATTTGTAAAATGTAAAATAAAAACTTCCTGCCTTGTTTCCTCTTAATTGCTGAGCGATTTGCTGAATACGCTCCAATAATTTCTCTTCTACTACTATTAAATCTCTTATGTATCCCCAAAAATAAAAATTTAGAGGATTACGTTCGGGTGATTTAGATGGTCATACAACAGGATCACCATTCTTGAATAATTTTTTTGACTAAGAAGTTTTTATTTGAGGGTGAGATACAATTCATATAGTTTGTTATGTTTTAATTGTTACTGCTTCTCAACGTATACTGGCACAAAGCATTGCTTGTATGTACGGGCAAAGAGCAGCCTACTAATCTGTAGATACTATGAAGGCATGAATAGTGTCGCACTAGGTGAAATAAAGTTTTTAACCAATGATATCGAAACAATCACCCTTTTCATTTAATTACATTGCTGGATGGGACTTTAGTCCGCAGAGTAGTTGTTTGCCACAATATGTCATTAGTTAAAAAAAATTTATTTGGTATACAAACTTAAATCTGTTTATTTTGTAAGTGAAGAAATAAAAATCGACTTACTCTTTTGTGTTTTTTAGCCTCAGAATTAAGCTCTTAAAGTTTCTACAAAACAATACAATATTTTGTTGGATATTCAGTAGCATTTACATATTTTCTTTTCTAGTTTGCTCTTGCTTACCGAAACTAAATACTTTACAACCGAAGTTGGCATTGACTAACAGTTAATTAACTTCAATTTAATTAAAACAAAATGTATTCTTCAGTATTGACTACAGATCGCTGTCAATACCTAGTTACTTTATGAACAGGAAATGTATGTAAACGAGTTACGCGTGAGAGTTTAAATATGACCTTATTACGTCATAATTATATGCAAATAATTACAAATGACACTGAAAATTACATAAAGATGGTTAATTTTTAAATAAAGCAATGATAATAAATTCTTACCTCGATTTCTTGTGCTTGATCCTCAATAATGTTTTGATGTTGCTTTAATGCAGTTTCTAATTCCTTATTCCGCTCCAGAAGAGTTTTTCCCAATTCGGCAGCAAGCTGGAGGTCTGAAAAACAAATATTACAATGAAATTCGGATAGAATATCCATTGAACTAGATATAAATGTCAATTAACAGTAGTACGTCTAATAAAATTATTTATATTTAAAAACAGGCACTATTCAATAAATTTAACAATACATCAGACAAACATATATAGGAGTTATAAAATTATAAATTATTGTATAATAGTATGAAAGAAGTGCCTACACGTCTAAGCAATCTTTTAAATGAAACTAAAGAAGTTGAAAATAAATCCAAAATGTTAGAAATTTACTTGTAAGTGTAAGAAGGCACCATTCTGCACAAAGGACAGTTTACGGTGTGCTTAAATGGTATAAAGAATAAGTCGTAGGAACTAAATGGCCTGTAAGGTATATTAAAAAATATTTTACTAATTGATAATCCATTATACAATTATGAATAATTGTGTATAAATTAATAACATCCACCAATACCCTCCTGTTAGTTAAAGTTAATATTTTATTCAGCACATAATCTACGGAAATTGTCATCATTCAATGTTTGCTTATACTTATAAGAAAAATATTTAAAAGATTCAAGTTGAACAATTTCAATGCGATTAATGTAAGTATTGTATTGAGTGTAATATAAAAAAAAATAGCTTTAGACAATCAGTAAAATCACGAATTGGTAAAAATAGTTAAAATCATCTTCATATCCTAAGAGACTGCAGTAGGTATATAAGGATAAGGCACTCTTATTTTATTAACATAAATTATAAACATTAGAAGTCCTAGATAAGATCTATGAGGTACTCCTGAGGCTATCATGGTGAAGTTTGACAGAAAATCCATTAACTTCAACACACTGTGATTTGACTTTATCCAGTTCAACCGAATGAACAAGCCTATTCAACAAAATTCCATGATCGATTTTCTCAATTAGAAAACATATTAACGTCTTAGCAATTCAATAAGGCAAAATGAATTGTTCGCGTATACGTGCAAAAGTGGTTGCACTGAAATCAAGAAGAAAGTTAATATATTCATAGAAGAAATTTAACGCCGATTTGAAAATTACTACACCGCCGTAGCAATGTCGAAAAAAACATCAGTATACGGTAATTGTTAATAGACCATAAGAAGGAAATGAATGGATATGTGAGAAGGTAACAAGAAACTTAATAATTCCTAACAACTCCATTGTAAAATTGCAAAAGCGGAAACACGGTTTGCGTTTATTTGTAGATATGGTTAAATTCAGTGCATTAAAAGAATTTTTTAATTCTGTTCGTCGGCGATGTTACATAAAACGATGTGATGTAAGAGTTTTATATGGTGAGGATATTTTCTTACCTATGCAAAAACTTGTTTCTAAATAACTTAGCTGCATTTGCTTTTTTTATTTAGATGTAGTACTATACACTTAATTTGTATGGCGTGCTAGCAAAACCAGAGTTAAATACTTGCAGTAGTGTACTATAATTAACGATTTAATTTTTAATTATTGTAAAATATAGAACAGACACGATTTTCATACATAAACAATCTAAAGTTCAATGTCACGGTAGCCAGCAAACCCACCACTTTCAAATTTTAATTGATCATTTCAGTAGCAATTCCCGCTCTATGAAAGTAATCAATTTAAATAATACCTACTGTTTCTTTCATATCCTTCCGCATGCATACACACCGTTCACTGAGTCAAATTTGCAAAATATTTGATTAGTTGTATTTATATATTTTTGATATGAGAAGATATGCTCTGTGCATATAAAAAACATCCCTACGTCTTTTTTATGCTATTATGTTGTTTTTATACGTAGTATTCACATTACATTATTTTATATCGTTTTTTTTTAACTTTAGCATTTAGATCCATCAGCGAGGCGGCATTTGCAAATAAAGTTTCCTATGTGTCGCATTTCGTCGCTGGGAATTGGCGCTAACTTCACACGGACATATAAATATGAGGCTTACACTGTACAGGGTGTTCAAGGTTGGACTCTGAAGATGATTTTCTATTAATATTTTCGAAACATATTCCCAACGTGTCATTCCCGATCCGCGAACGTTTACAAATTCGAAAATATTGTTGATGATGCGGTAAGGGGATTAGATCATCGGAGAACATCATAAAGAAGCTCTTGTAATAGGAATTGCAGAACATCCTAAAGCAATAGCGAAAAAATTTCCTGAAAGTTAAATGTTTCTTAACAAACCGTTTGGAGAAGTAATATAGCAAACTTTTTTACAAATCAATCCAGTTTCTACATCATTGATACCATTACTGAAACATTTTCAAAACCAGTTTTCAGTAAATACGGTTGGGAATCATAGGACCATTCTTTCTTCTCGGTAGACTAGCTGGCTGTTCCTGCCATATTTTTTAGAAATTCAGCTGCTTATTTTGCTCGAGGAAGTTCCTTTGTTATTAAGAAATCATATGTTGCTGATGCACCATTGTAGGTAGGTAGCCCAGTGTATTTCAGTATTTTAGCCTAGATATACAGGGTGATTAATTAACAATGGGAAAATCGAAAGCTGAAGATACTACACGTGAAATGGTGACCATTGGCGTAAGCATGCCTTATCCGAAAGTTGATAGTTTTGGAACTACAGGGTATTGAAAGTTAAAATTTTAAATCGTTTTTTTGAGATTATTCTGAAAATATGTAGGTTAGAAACTTGAAAATTTGTGAAACTGTATTTTTTTAAGCGACGAATAAGAGGCGTGTTGTAATTTCAGCGTTGCTCATAGAGGGCGCCACTTACGACCAATTTTACCGAAAATTTAGTTAATAACTTTTTACCCTGTATGTTGATTCAAAACCTGAAAGAGCAATCATTTTTCCATTAATTATGTATTCTTGTTTTTTTCGGTTTCTCGATTCGTTTTCGAGAAAAATCGATATAACGAACACTATGTTTTGATAATACGAGAAATTAAAAACGAAATTAACCAAGTGTTTCTTCGTGTTATTACAACAATTAACAATAAAACAAATAAAATACGTAGTTATGATTTAAAGTAATTGTTCGAAGAATCCACCGTTGACACTGATACACTTTACACGTTTTCCGAGAGATCTTCGAGTTTGAAACAACATATTGAGATTGCGTCTGACTTCGTTGGCAGCGATTTGTATTATTTGCCACAACTCTTCACGTGAGCCAATAGATTCTTTGAAAACTATATCTTTCATTCGAGACTAAAAAGAAAAATCAAGAGGATTGAAGTATGGACTTCTGGGTGGCCAAGCAAAAATGCTTACATGGCCAATCCAGCGATTTGGAAAAACTGCATCTAAATATGCACACACTGACCGAGAAAAATGCGGTGGAGCTCCGTCGTGCGTGAACCACATGTCTCTTCTTACATAAAGTGGAACTTCTTCAAGCTGTGGAAGCATTTTTACTTGGCCACCCAGAAGTCCGGACTTCGATCTTCTTAATTTTTCTATTTGGTCTCGAATGAAAGATATAGTTTACAAAGAATCTATTGGTTCGCGTGAAGAGTTGTGGCAAATAATATAAATCGCTGCCAACGAAGTCAGACGCAATCCCAATATGTTGTTTCAAACTCGAAGATCTCTCAGAAAACGTTGTGTAAACTGTCAGCGGTGGATTCTTCGAAGAATTACTTTAAATCATTATTACAAAGTTCATTTTTTTTATTGTTAATTGTTGTAATAACACGAAGAAACACTTGGTTTGTTTCGCTTTTAATTTCTCGTATTATCAAAACATAGTGTTCGTTAAATCGATTTTTCTCGAAAACGAATCGAGAAAGCGAAATGAAACAAGAATACATAATTAATGGAAAAATGATTGCTCTTTCATGTTTTGAATCAAGTTTCATGTTAGACATACAGGGTAAAAAGTTATTAACTAAATTTTCGGTAAAATTGGTCGTAAGTGGCGCCCTCTATGAGCAACGCTGAAATTACAACACGCATCTTATTCGTCGCTTAAAAAAATATAGTTTCACAAATTTTCAAGTTCCTAACCTACATATTTTCAGAATAATAGCAAAAAAACGATTTAAAATTTTAACTTTCAACACCCTGTAGTTCCGAAACTATCAACTTTCGGATAAGGCATGTTTGCGCCAATGGTCACCATTTCACGTGTAGTATCTTCAGCTTTCGATTTTCCCATTATTAATTAATCACCCTGTATTTAAATTAGGTTTATCCTAATAAATTATTTGGTAAATGAGAATCTCAATTACGGCCTCCTAAATCTCCCGATTTAAATAGTTTAGATTATTTCTTGTGGAGGCACATCAAATCATTGGTGTACACAACATCGACTGAAAGTGAGAAAGATTCCACTTGTAGATGGTTCGCAATACAGCTGTTATTTTTTAAAGAGGCATAATGACCGGTGGAGGTTATTTCCAATAATTTTTTATAATTTTGTGTTAATGCTTTTTTGATTGTTAAAAATAAAAAATAAAATTTTGCTACGAAATTTTGGAAAAAACAGCCACGCAAAAAAATATGACAGTATTTATCCCTTGGCCTCAGGGACATAGCCTTTCTTCCACCGTAATTAGATGAATAGAGATGGTTAGGATGGATGTGGGTCGAGGATGTAGTACTTTCACTACTACTGTGGTGCCTTATGATGACCTTGTCATACCTTCTCATTTCAAGTAAATGATCAAACATTATTATTGAGTTCTCAGAGGGCTCTGAACATAACAGAGAACTAGTGTGTGGGACAGGTGAATCTATCCAAAGTCGACCTAGTTCCCTTCACCAGAAACTGGAAAATAGTTGCCCTTAAGAAACCTACTATCTTCAATAAAACTATTTAGAAATTACGAACGATGTGGGGACTCAATCCTAAAGCCATGCAATCACTTATAGTTCACTTATGACCTATAGTCCGACGGGCTACCATTAGCCCGCGGTACAACAGCAAGATTGGAACAGATCTCTCGCGGAAGACTTAGAAGCTCTTTGGTCACTTTCGAAACTACATCTTGCTGTTGAAGGAGAGGCAAGAGGGGCTTCATATAGGTTTAAATAGTATAGGCTGTGGCAAGGCAAAGATTAAGATGGAGAGTACACGGTTGTCCTCAAGCAGTCGGAGATTTCTTGGAGCCGTTAGTGGAAAGATATCCTCTACATACATTTTTAACACATGTTTCAGTGTAGAGATACCGGATACCCTGAAGTTCAAGTCCCGAATGTATGAGGGGCTCAAGGATCTATCTTTGGCATGTAACCAGATGTGAACTTGCTTTATCCTCTGGAGAAGTCGGCCACGGTATTCAAGGCCGAGGTATTTGCTGTCTCTGCTTGCGCACAAGAACATTTTAAGAGAAAATACACGAATAAACATATTCAAATATGCACAGTCAGACAGCTTTGCACAAGCTTTTGACATACAGGATGGTGGTCTTTATGGTTCTGGAGTATGGCAATGTCCTGTCCCTGTTGAGGTGAGAAAATCGTATAAACCTAACCAGTAACGAGACTGATAATGAAAGGGTCGATGTATTGGCCAGACAGAGCAATGTTATGTAAAAGGATCCACCAATAACTGGATCAAAGAAAGATCATTGAAAACTAATATTGGATCACATGTTCATGAGAAGTTTTCTTCATAAAATCTCCTTAGCAACCACTTCTCAAAGTATCTAAATGTTGTTTTAGGACATCCTGTATATCTCATCTCATCCTGTTTAGTTTATAAATTAATTGTTTATTAATTAAGTAAATCATTTTAGTTTATTTCAAAATTCCTCAGAAAGTAGGTATTCATCCAATGTCAAGGTTAATCCCACTATAACGTTGAACAATTAATTTTAAACACTTACATAGGTATGTACGAGCTGTTACTACCTCTCGCAATTTAAATAAAATGAAGATGTGATTAAAATAGGGGGTATTGATGTTGGTGTCAGGAACGAAATTGTTGATCAAATCAAGCGTCGATATTTTCTTTACCTGGATTATTCATAGATATTTTTTTCTCTGTACTGAATACGTAATCTACTCAGTTGAATGTCAACGAAACCATTAACATTTCTTGGACACCGTTATTATAAATTCGTCCCGCATAGCTCAAGTTCCCCGCGAGAATGACCGCAGTCCTTTCGATTACAGTTTCAGTCAGAAGAAGAAATTGTTCCATTGACCGAATGGATCATTAAATTGCTCTTATTCCGATGACACCGCGATCTATTACCGGCCATTCTACATTGCACGCTAGAGTGCGGATAAGTTATGCAGTCAACTAAGAGTAAAACGCCTCGGAGAGTGATAATTGCAGTGACATCGCCTACAGACTAAGACCAAGACCTAATTTTATTTTGCTTTGCAGCGCTCAGAAACAGTAATCGATTATCGCGATTTGAATTCCTGATAAATGTTGAAGTGGCATACAGGATGTTTTAATAGCATGTGAGGATGACGATTCTTTTCTTTTGATGAATTTTACTAAAAGGATGAATGAACAAAAGTCAAAAATGGTTTTATCATTAAGATATAGTGAGGTATAGAGTACAACTGTTACTGAAAGCAAACAGTTGTTCTTTTAATGAAATTTTGTCATCACAATTACCATTTTGAAACGTCTTTCTGGTTCAACTGTCTCTAGATATCAACCTTAAAAAAGTTATAAACATTTTTAAAATAATATATTTTTTTTTTGCTAAAAAATATGTTTATCTTTTAAACACAAGGGATTAATTTTTGAACAAAATAATAAGTGTCATTAATTCGCTATTTTATAATATTCAGGCATTTTTGGTGCCTTCTAGATTTTTAAATTGAAACATAAACTTAATAAATTTAAGCCTCTAAAGAAAATTGGTCTGTATCATTTGTATATAAATTGATAAAATTTCAGATACTGGGATTTTAAATGATGCTAATTTAGGATACATGGTCAGATTTTAAAAAAATGTCTAAAGCGGATCATTTAAAAAAATTCGCAACAAGCGTATTACTAAACCAGATAGACCAGTATTGGTTCAGCAAGTATATCGAGACCATTATTTATAAAAAAAAATAATCAAAAACATTAATGAAAAAGAATTAGAGCGGTGTTCTGGTTTTTAATAGGTCACACTGTGCATATAACATAACATAAGCCCTCTTTGGCTAACGATCTTCCAACGATCCATTCTCATTACAAGGCCATACCATATTGATAGTTTTGTTTCAATTTTGTCGACCGTATTATACAGGGTGTTAGAAGTTTGACTGCCTTAATTTTAACAGACGATAGAATACATTAAAATAAACAAAAAAACTTATATGGCATGAATCCTAAACTCAACCATTTCCGAGAAAAAAATTATCAAAATCTCCAACTTGATGTACAAAAGTTCGATTAATTAAGGAATATTGACATAACTGCGTGCACAAAATACCATAAAATACAATGTTTATCTCTTTTTTGAACTTCTTTACGCTTAGTGCTAAAAAATAATTAGCGTTGTAATAAATTTAAAATTCGATAAAATTCATATCGAGCAATGTGACAACGGCGCGGCGGATAATACGAGGTACTAAGCTGTCCAACAATACGCAATTCAGTTGGTATTTGGAATTGGACCTTGTCTGAGTGTTTTTTGCGTACCACTATTTCCTTATCTTGAGGTGCTTTCCGGCGAGTGCGCGACAATTGGATTCGAAGGTGTCGTACGTGCATCCAAAATGGTGGTGGACATTTTGAGCATAATTATGTTATAGTTTGTGTTGTGCGTTTAAAAATTACTGAATTTTGGTTTTGGTAAGTACCTAAATTATTTTTAATACGTGTGATTATTTGAATGACGTGAATTTTTGGGTACTTTAATTACATATTTTTCAAATTCATAATTTGATTAAGTCAAGTTAAATTTAAGCACAACACTTCGTACTACAAAATCGATACATTTTATTTTATTTATTTAAAAACTGGAAAACAATTGTCTTGAAATTTACTAAACGTTTCACAATAATAGTTGTTTACATTTTTGTTATTCCGTAGGACAAGTCTGCCGCGTGCACACGTGGTATGCACCAGCTGTGTAGAGTTAGATTAAGTCCTGTTGTCACGTTGTGATGAAACTCCCCAATATTAATACTCGCTGTATTTTGAAAACTTGATCTTACGCCCCTGTAATATACAACTTTTTTGTTCATTTATGATTAGTCCACCTCATGCTGAAGTAATGGCAGTCAAACGTTTTACACCCCGTATATTTTTCCCGTTTTCCGTTTAATTTCTACATATGGTACATGCTCAAATCTAGAAATTCTACATGATCTCCGTAGATAGTCCTTTTCTACTACCTCTGACAAAAAAGTTAATACATATTTAATGCATAACATTCTCTGCAGAGGACAGCAAAAAATTAATAATTATATTATTTTTCCCACCCTGAAAAAAATCTGTCG
Source organism: Anoplophora glabripennis (assembly GCF_000390285.2). NCBI lineage: Eukaryota > Metazoa > Arthropoda > Insecta > Coleoptera > Cerambycidae > Anoplophora > Anoplophora glabripennis. The sequence continues at coordinate 375,345 of NW_019417127.1, forward strand.
CTAGAAAATTTGAAACATCTGACTAAAAATCATGTTTTATTTTTCACCTTGACATCGTGTATCTTTTTTATTATGCGACTCGGGATATAGTCCAATTAAACAAGCCTTTAAATCGAAATTTCGTCAACTTGGCTGAATATTTGATATAAGTTAGTTTAAGGTATATTATAACAATAAGTGAGAGTAATTTTTTGTTCAACCCCCGGCCAAGGCTGAAAAAAGATAAACCAAAGGGGTTTTTCAAGATAACTCAAAAAGGGTAAGAGCTAGAAAAAATAGTTTTTAATGAAAGTTGTAAAGCATACAATTCTACATAAAAATGGCCTCTTGATTTTTTCTCGTACTATTAAAATTAACAGAGTTAGGGAGGCTAGAAGTTAAGGGAAGAAATTTAAAAAAATCAAACAGAAAAATGATTAAATTTTGCAATTTTTTTTTCAATCTGCTCTAAAAAAATGTAACTTTTCTTTCCAGAGAAATAGACATATTTTTTAATTTTTAATAAGAAAGTTATAACAAAATCAAATTTTTAATCGTTAATTTGAATGATTTAACAAAACTAAAACAATGTTTTTTCTATACTATTCGATTGATTATTGAAAATAATGAAAAGTTGCCTTCGATTTTTTTTTTACGTTGGTTTCTTAGACAGCTACAAATTTATTTACCTTTTTATCTTCTGAATTTTATTTAGCTCCTACGACACTGCAAAGACAAAGACAAAAAAATCACGTTCGCTTTGTCGCACCATGGTACCGAAGTCGTGGACATAATATGCCTATGACAAAGATAGATTATTTCGTTCGCTATTGTCAATGCGCGTGCGTTAGTAAACGTGTGTTTCTTTGAATTATTGTAAGCTCAATATCCATTGTTAATTTCAAAAAGGTAAATATTAATGAGGACTAATATTTTTGTTGATTAAATTTTGTAAAAGCTCGATATTTTTACGCATTCTTGTCTATGTAAAACGTGGAAATTTATTTATTAATACTTGTGGACTAGTAGTTTGAATTGTATTAATAATAACATAGTGATAACAATAACATAAATATATATTATATAATTTTTTGTCCAAAACATTAAGAAAACTATCCCAACCCGAACACTCCGATTTTCAAGATTTTTATATATGTTGTAGAACATAAAAGATTAAGAGACACGTATTTTTTTATCGTCGGAAAAACATTTTTACGGGGTGAAATACACCCTCAAATTTCGACCCCAAAACAGTTTTTTCTAAATATCTGGGGTTCTAATCAATATTTTGAAATGAAACAAAATGGAAATTACTTATTATAAAAAACCAATATTTCGGAAGTGATTCCGTGTTTGGGGGTTGCTATCCTTATTTTTTATTTCAGAAAAACTATATTTTTTTTTTATAAAAAATTCATATTTACTCAAAGAGAGTTAAAAATATGACTTATGTAAACAAATTGACAAAATTAAATTGACCTGTTTCGGGTTTTTTGTTAAAATTTCTTGTTTAAGGGGTGAACAACCCCTTATTGAGAAAAATGCCTGTACGATTAGAATTAACATTGTAAAATAAAAAAAATGCTTTTTCTCTAACCATACGAATAATTTTTTCTTTTAGCCTAAAACGGATTTAAACGGATGCAAACTACCCCTCGTGTTCACCCCCAAGAATAATATTTCCGTGATAACTCGGGTTCTAATCAATATTTTGGAATGAAACAAAATGGAAATTACTTCTTATAAAAAAAATCATATGTTTCACAAGCGATTCCGTGTTTGGGGGTTGCTATCCTTATTTTTTATTTCAGAAAAACTATATTTTTTTTATAAAAAATTCATATTTACTCAAAGAGAGTTAAAAATATGATTTATGTAAACAAATTGACAAAATCAAATTGACCTGTTTCGGGTTTTTCGTTAAAATTTCTTGTTAAGTGGTGAACAACCCCTTATTGAGAAAAATGCCTGTACGATTAGAATTAACATTGTAAAATAAAAAAAATGCATTTTCTCTAACCATACGAATAATTTTTTCTTTTAGCCTAAAACGGATTTAAACGGATGCAAACTACCCCTCGTGTTCACCCCCAAGAATAATATTTCCGTGATAACTCGGGTTCTAATCAATATTTTGGAATGAAACAAAATGGAAATTACTTCTTATAAAAAAAGCATATGTTTCACAGGTGATTCCGTGTTTGGGGGTTGCAACCCTTATTTTTTATTTCAGAAAAACTAGATATTTTTCAAATATTTTTTATATATAAAAATTTCATATTTGCTCAAAAATATGATTTATGTAAACAAATTTACAAAAATAAGTTATCTCTTAGGGGGGGGGGGTGAACAACCCCACCCCATAGTGTGCGAACCATTCCATTTTGTTTCATTCCAAAATATTGATTAGAACCCGAAATATTTAGAAATCAACTTTTTTGGAGGGTAAACGTCAGGGGTATAGTTTGCATCCGTTTAAATTCGTTTTAGGCTGAAAGAAAAAATTATTCGTATTAGAGAAAAAGTAAAAACTTTTTATTGTAAAGTGTTAATTCTAATCGTACAGACATCTTTCGCACACTATAGGGTGGGGTTGTTCACCCCCCCTAAAGAGAGAACTTAATTTTGTAAATTTGTTTACATAAATCATATTTTTATTTTTTTGAGCAAATATGAATTTTTTATATATAAAAAATATTTGAAAAATATCTATAGTTTTTCTAAAATAAAAAATAAGGGTTGCAACCCCCAAACACGGAATCACCTGTGAAACATATGCTTTTTTTATAAGAAGTAATTGTCATTTTGTTTCATTCTAAAATATTGATTAGAACCCGAGTTATCACGGAAATATTATTTTTGAGGGTGAACAGGAGGGGTAGTTTGTATCCGTTTAAATCCGTTTTAGTCTAAAAGAAAAAATTATTCGTATGGTTAGAGAAAATGCAATTTTTTATTTTACAATGTTAATTCTAATCGTACAGGCATTTTTCTCATTAAGGGGTTGTTCACCCCTTAAACAAGAAATTTTGTCAATTTGTTTACATAAATCATATTTTTAACTCTCTTTGAGTAAATATGAATTTTTTATAAAAAAAAATATAGTTTTTCTGAAATAAAAAATAAGGATAGCAACAACCCCCAAACACGGAATCACTTCCGAAATATTTGTTTTTTATAATAAGTAATTTCCATTTTGTTTCATTTCAAAATATTAATTACAACCCCAGATATTTAGAAAAAACTGTTTTGGGGGCATACTTTAAGGCAGTATTTCACCCCGTAAATATGTTTTTCCGCCGATAAAAAACAGGTCAACTTAATTTTGTCAATTTGTTAACATAAATGATATTTTTTATTTTTTTTGAGCAAATATAAACTTTTTATTAAAAAGTTTGCAAAAAAAAAGATTTTTTACGAAATAAAAAATAAGGGTTGCAACCCCCAAACACGGAATCACTTGTGAAACAATGTTTTTTTATAAGATGTAATTTCGATTTTGTTTCATTCTAAAATATTGATTAGAACCCGAGTTATCACGTAAATATTATTTTTGGGGGGCGAACACGAAGGGTGGTTTGCATCCGTTTAAATCCGTTTTAGGCTTAAAAGAAAAAATTATTCGTATGATTAGAGAAACAGCATTTTTTTTATTTTACAATGTTAATTCTAATTGTGTAGGCATTTTTCTCATTAAGGGGTTGTTCACCCCTTAAACAAGAAATTTTAACGAAAAACCCGAAACAGGTCAATTTAATTTTGTCAATTTGTTTACATAAGTCATATTTTTAACTCTCTTTGAGTAAATATGAATTTTTTATAAAAAAAATATAGTTTTTCTGAAATAAAAAATAAGGATAGCAACAACCCCCAAACACGGAATCACTTCCGAAATATTTGTTTTTTATAATAAGTAATTTCCATTTTGTTTCATTTCAAAATATTAATTAGAATCCCAGATATTTAGAAAAAACTGTTTTGGGGGCATACTTTAAGGCTGTATTTCACCCCGTAAATATGTTTTTCCGCCGATAAAAAACAGGTCAACTTAATTTTGTCAATTTGTTAACATAAATGATATTTTTTAATTTTTTTGAGCAAATATAAATTTTTTATTAAAAAGTTTGCAAAAAAAACATTTTTTACGAAATAAAAAATAAGGGTTGCAACCCCCAAACACGGAATCACTTGTGAAACAATGTTTTTTTTATAAGAAGTAATTTCCATTTTGTTTCATTCCAAAATATTGATTAGAACCCGAGTTATCACGGAAATATTATTTTTGGGGGTGAACACGAGGGGTGGTTTGCATCCGTTTAAATCCGTTTTAGGCTTAAAAGAAAAAATTATTCGTATGGTTAGAGAAAAAGCATTTTTTTTATTTTACAATGTTAATTCTAATCGTACAGGCATTTTTCTCATTAAGGGGTTGTTCACCCCTTAAACAAGAAATTTTAACGAAAAACCCGAAACAGGTCAATTTAATTTTGTCAATTTGTTTACATAAATCATATTTTTAACTCTCTTTGAGTAAATATGAATTTTTTATAAAAAAAATATAGTTTTTCTGAAATAAAAAATAAGGATAGCAACCCCCAAACACGGAATCACTTCCGAAATATTGGTTTTTTATAATAAGTAATTTCCATTTTGTTTCATTTCAAAATATTGATTAGAACCCCAGATATTTAGAAAAAACTGTTTTGGGGTCGAACTTTGAGGGTGTATTTCACCCCGTAAAAATGTTTTTCCGCCGATAAAAAAATACGTGTCTCTTAATCTTTTATGTTCTACAACATATATAAAAATCTTGAAAATCGGAGTGTTCGGGTTGGGATAGTTTCCTTGTAAGAAAATTTCTTGTTTTCTTAATGTTTTGGACAAAAAATTATATGATATATATTTATGTTATTGTTATCACTATGTTATTATTAATACAATTCAAACTACAAGTCTACAAGTATTAATAAATAAATTTCCACGTTTTACATACATAGACAAGAATGCGCAAAAATATCGAGCTTTTACAAAATTTAGTCAACAAAAATATTAGTCCTCATTAATATTTACCTTTTTGAAATTAACAATGGATATTGAGCTTAGAACTTAGAATAATTCAAAGAAACACACGTTTACTAACGCACGCGCATTGACAATAGCGAACGAAATAATCTATCTTTGTCATAGGCATATTATGTCCACGACTTCGGTACCATGGTGCGACAAAGCGAACGTGATTTTTTTGTCTTTGTCTTTGCAGTGTCGTAGGAGCTAAATAAAATTCAGAAGATAAAAAGGTAAATAAATTTGTAGCTGTCTAAGAAACCAACGTAAAAAAAAAATCGAAGGCAACTTTTCATTATTTTCAATAATCAATCGAATAGTATAGAAAAAACATTGTTTTAGTTTTGTTAAATCATTCAAATTAACGATTAAAAATTTGATTTTGTTATAACTTTCTTATTAAAAATTAAAAAATATGTCTATTTCTCTGGAAAGAAAAGTTACATTTTTTTAGAGCAGATTGAAAAAAAAATTGCAAAATTTAATCATTTTTCTGTTTGATTTTTTTAAATTTCTTCCCTTAACTTCTAGCCTCCCTAACTCTGTTAATTTTAATAGTACGAGAAAAAATCAAGAGGCCATTTTTATGTAGAATTGTATGCTTTACAACTTTCATTAAAAACTATTTTTTCTAGCTCTTACCCTTTTTGAGTTATCTTGAAAAACCCCTTTGTTTTATCTTTTTTCACCCTTGGCCGGGGGTTGAACAAAAAATTACTCTCACTTATTGTTATAATATACCTCAAACTAACTCATATAAAAAATTCAGCCAAGTTGACGAAATTTCGATTTAAAGGCTTGTTTAATTGGACTAATATAGGTATGTTAGTTTAATCAACTTATTTTCACCTTAGGAATCTCTGGTATCATTTGTGCCCCTTCATTTAAATAACTATACCCTGTATAAACATATTTTATTATTGCGTAATTAACATTATTTACTTTGAAAATATACATTAAAATTATGGGCACTTATTTACAAACCTTAAAATAATCCAAAATAATTCGTTTTCATTCATAAAATAACTATAATAATAACATTACTTGCGTCTGCAAAACGGACATTTTTTTGTCAATTGATTGAATGATATATAAATCATTTTACTAGATCATTATTAAATATATAAAATGTATCAAATTTACGTTTACGACAAATTTAACCTGTTTGTCAAGACATTAAAGAATAAAATAAACATAAACATATGTAAATGATAAGAAATTTATGTGCGCACTAAATGTCTTCTGTTCGGTTTAGCTACAAACTTTATGGAGTTACATTGAAAATAAATGTTCCTAAAAGCTTCGTGGATAATGTATTAAAGTTCATCTGCATTAGGCTTCGTGTACAGGGCACATACTTCTTTCGGTTTTATTGCCTCAGCAGTAAACCGTTTTATGACTTTTCAGGGGCTTTTGAATATTAGTTAGATCACGAATGGTTTGCTACACTTAATATTTTAGTTTTATCAATAAAAGATAGGTATAAAAATAATAAATATATAATTTATATTTGTATACACGGTTATTCAATAAACGAAGATCTAACATTCACCATACCTACTATCTGTTATCATTGGTATTCAATTTATGACACTTATTTTCTGCTTCTTTCTGTATGTTACGGTATGCCATGCCATACATGAACATGTCTTTGTCTATATTTATGTAGGATTGTGGTTGTGGACTATGTAGTCAGTGTAGTAAAGCAATATAGTAGTAGTGTAATAAAGCAATGTATACCTGCGACAGGATAAATTATTTGTCGTGTGCAACAGACTTTAAGCAAGAAAAGTCGATATATTATCTACATCATGTCAATCAATCAAATTGTGAAAAAAAATTAAACAAACAACAAAAAATTCTACCTATTTTATTACGAAACATCAATATACGAGATCTGTTCAGAAAATAACCTAACTTTATTTTTTTAAACTTTATTAATTTTATATATTATTGGTCCATGTCTCCCTCAAAGTAGGTACACCTCTACCCTATTCATACACTTTCCCATCGGTGTTTTCATTTCGCGAAGCAGTTTTGAATATCTTCATTTAAAATGGCCTTTGAAGTCTGTGACGAATTTGCTTTAATGTCATCAATAATCAGAAAACGGCGTCCTTTCGGCACTGATTTTAGTTTCGGAAATAAAAAAAAATCGCAAGGAGCGAGGTCTGGCGAGTAAGGAGGGTGAGAGAGGACAGTAACGTGATTTTTGCACCAAACTGACGAACTGACAAAGCCGAGTGTGCGGGCGCATTGTTATGGTGCAAGAACCATGAGTTCTCTCGTCACAATTCTGGTCTGGTTTTGCGGATTTTTTCACTTAGGTGTTATAAAACGCTTTGATAGTACACACGGTTCACTATTTTACCTTGAGGCAAGAATTCAAAATGCACAATTCCATTAAAGACTAAAAAAACACTTTGACATTGTATCGAGACTGACGTGTTTTCTTGAGGCTGACTAGAAGTATGAAGTATCAGGTTATTCCACATTTTTATAACGTTAAAATTCTCACAATATGGGTAATAATTCTCACTTCCAAGTAGCAGGGACTTCCTTCTTGTAACAATCCAATTTATAATTTAAAAGAAAGTTTAAGCCTCCTTACTTGAAAATATGTTGTAGTAGGTAAAGCAATTAATCTTTGGAGGTAAAAGATTTAATTCCATTTATTTATTTTTGCACACGTTACTATAAATATTGCTATCTTGTAGAAGAATACCACGAAATGCGAACAATCAAGTATCTGACTGAAATAATAACTTCATAATTTTTTTTCTTTGTAAAAATATTGATATTGAATGTGGAGGATATTATTTGTATTATTTATATACCTATTTGAAGATAAATCCCATTCTGTCGAAAATACGTACCCTTAAAGCTTTTATTGTATCAGGACGTTCAAGGAAATTGTCATATAGATTATAGTCGTCCAAAATAGATATCTGTTTTCTGCTACTTGTTAGTGTCCAGAGAAAGATTTATTAACAGTACGCCAGTACTCGTCCTGAATACGGATTAGAGAAGAATAGAGAATGTTACAATTTTACACGATCACTGGTATTTATTTTTACATACATAAAAAAGCGACCCCGAAAACCTAAGGAACTATTTTTATATTTGAATCTTATCTGATGGAGACTAATGAAATGGTACCACCAGATTGACCTCCAAATAACTTCGAAACTAATCTCACAGAGGTTAATGGACCCCGGATTCGTGATCAGCGACCCCGGAAACCTATAGATATATTTTTTATGTTTTTTTATCAGCGTTTTCTCAGTTTGACCTTCAAATGACCTTGAAATACATCTGGTGGAGGGTAATGGACCACGGATTCGTGATCAGCAACCCCAAAAACCCAAGAATACGGTGATCGAGGCGAGTTATCCAGTTTTACAGCGCCGAATCTCTCCAAAATGATGTTATCCAGTGACGGTATTTCCAGTATTTGCGGGGGTGTTACAGGGAAACTGGGTGGTGAGTGGGTGGTCCGTTTCGGGTCAGATCGACTCATTTTTGGTAGTCGATATTACAGGAATTTTTTCACATTTTTTATCGCAAAAACAAAATGGGGCAAAAACCGCCCAAATCGACCCACCTCCTTTAGTAGTTTGACTTATTTGTCGATTTTTGAATATACGAGTACACAGCACCACAAACCTTATGGGTTTATGGTCTTAGGGTTTTTGGGTTTAGGGTTTATGTGTTCAGGATTGAGCGTATTAGCCTCTTTTGTATGTAAATGTGTTTTCAGATTTATATAATGCGTAAAATATCTGCCACATATAGAATTTTTTGACATTTTTTAAGTTTATTGCAAAATTTGACAAAATCTGATGGATAGAGTATTTTGGGGTTCAGATCGTGATCAGCGACCACAAAAACATGTAAGATGCCTACTTCCGGGTGCCGATGAATTTAGGTTTGTGGTGCTTTATTGTCAGTATGTTCGAAAATCGAGAAATAAATCAAACTACTAAATTTCGACATTTGATTTCTCAAAGACGAAAAATTATATCGGGATAAATTCAAGTACGGTTTAAAGAGTAAGTATAGTACTTTAAGACCCCATTAATGGTTTTAGCAAAAAAAATTACCTATCCATGTAACATAACCTCAAATATTTAAAAAAAGACCGCGAGTTTGGCACTTTTAGGTTAGGATATCTCGAGCCAATTGAGAAATTTTAACCTCGGATTCTAATTCAGCGCATCAATATCATTAGGAAAAGTACATTCTGGGTTAGAGGGTCGACCAAATTTTGTCGGCCTGTGTAATGGTTGCATGTGAATAAAGTATGTTTTGAAGTGCGATTTCAAACACCTTAGAAAAATGCTTGATAATTTTATGAATTATAATTGTGAACACCGGATTTATTACCATTTTTGAAAATTTTAGAGATTAGAGATTTAATTTAATAAGAAATTCAATCATCGTTATAAAAATCGGTAATTTAAATTTGTTTAATACTAATTTATTGAAATACTGATTTTTGTGTTTCTAATAATTATCTTTGGATGGAAAAACCAAATCCAAAGTTAACCCTTAAATGACCCCTAAATTTGCTTGTGAGACATTGAGCTCTGGGGTCACAATTAAACCATAAATCATGGCCATTTGCTCTTTTCATTTCTGGATAAAACAAAATTGAAATTCTGAAGTTGATCTCCAAATGATCTCTAACTTTGACCTCTGGGTCTAAACTAAGGTGATTATCATACGTTCCCATTAAAACCTTACAACTTTTGTTCTGGAAGTTTCCCAATTGAAAGTTATCTTGCAAAGTTATTTGGGGCGATTGATTAAAATGGGACACCCTGTTTAATACCGTTACGGATGGTTCAAATTTTACATAAAGGTAGGTACCTACTAATAGAATTTGAAACTTCAATTGTTTTTGAGCACTTGATTAAAAAACACATACCGTCTTTAAATCATTTGAAGATGTTTAAAAAAACATTTTTTGTTAGTTAATATACAATTCTACATAATTTTGAATTCGTATTTTACGTATTAAGAAATACGTTACGAGCAATGAACTGCATTTTATATTGGAAAGCTGTCATTGAATTTCATATTACGATCTTAACAACTAATTTGTAAATCGCGTGCTGGAGTATTACCAAGAAGGTGCGTTCGATCCATTCAATCAGCCGGTTTCTTTTTCATTATTCTATATCGAATGCCTACCGAGTTAATGAAATGGAAATGGGTACTTAGACTATTACTAGATTAAAAGGATGTATGCAATTTCACTTTAACAGTAGTTATAAAACACGAAAAATTTTAAACATCAATTAATTACAAAGACAGTTGCAAAATTCACGCATTAAAATTGATGATATTTGTTTAGCAAGGAATCTTGTAAATTGGTGAGAAATTCCCATGGCATTTGAAAAAAAGAGCTAACAATAGTTCTAATAGCAGCTAGTAGCAGGTATATAGTTGTTTTCAAATTATACAGGAAAACAGTTTGCATTATCCATAGTCACAATTAAATGGATAGAATCATACCCATTATCATTTGACTATTAAAAATTACAAAGTAAGTAAAAAATAAAATGTGTTGAAATACGATGTGGTAAATGTCAGGTTTTTACACCCACGTGAATAAAATTAACACCCGAGAGATAGTCGTTGTTGAATATCAATTTAACAAAAAAATAAACTAAAAATGTACTGCATATATCATTTGATGCTTGTCATTTCCCACATCTAAAGAAAATGTTATCATCCTATATAGTACCTTAATTAATAACGCTATTCCCCAATAAAGGTTTTTTTTGACAATTAGCCTTATCAAGTCGATGCGCATATTGCCAAATGTACATAAATGCAATAGACGTGGAGGAGATTGCGAATAAGTGTCTAGATTTCCCGGAGTACATACGGGGTCGGAAAGTCTCCATGGTTCATCGGCCGTTAGGTGAGAGCGATAAAGTAAGTCATAGAAATCCGTGCGATAGAAACGGATGGCTATAATGAAGGCGTCTCATAGTCACCGCCCATTTCGCCCTTCCACAAATAAGATCCACTTCCACTTGTAATTCAGCGACCGGCGATCTTTGTTTTCGTCGTTTGGCTTTTCTTTAATAGATGTCACTACTTATACAATTTCGGCTTCGGTATTCCGATATGTTAATACCATCTGTTAACAGAGGGCAGCACAACGCGTAACAAAGAAAACTTTTTACAGTAGCTAGTAGATACCTCTGTTTGTAAATCTAGTGACCTTGTTTCCCCTACTGAGAAGTTATTCAATTGGAGTATAGTGCTCAGCTGCATTTAAAGTTCATTTAGTTGTTATTTAAGTATACTTATTAAAATTACTTAAAAATCCCAAGAGATAAAGCAAAATTCCCTATTTCCCCAATTCCAAAAAAATCTGTAGATCTGGCTCTTTCTAGGGCTGCGCCTCACCTTAGACAAATAGTGCTGTGCTTAGTCGGAATTGTATAAGTAGTGACATCTATTACAGAAAAGGCAAACGACGAAAGCAAAGATGACCACCGGTCGCTGAATTACAAGTGGAAGTGGATCTTATTTGTGAAAGGGCGAAACGAGCGGTGACTATGAGACGCCTTCATTAAACTGTAACCACTGACGATAACACCAAACAGAGTTAGACAACCGACAAATTAAAGTAAGAGAGATAACAGAGGCTATGAACATGTCCAAAGAACGTGTTTGTCACATACTGAATCAAGATTTAGACATGAGAAAGCTATGCGCGCTTTGGGTGCCAGGTTTGCTCACGTTAGACCAAAACCGTGTTCGAATGAACACTCCCTGTTGACGCAGTTAAGGCGCAATAAATCAGAATCTTGGCGCAGATTAATATTTTTACTGTAGATGAAACCTGGTAACACCATTATACCCCAGAAGCAAAAATAGTCAAAACAGTGGATTGCGAAAAGGAAATCGTCTCCAAAAAATAAATAAATAAATAAAAATAGAGATTTTCGTCAAACGAGGAGGCCATCACCTTCGTAAACAATTAATTAGCAGAGAAAGGCGACGAGTACTATTTGGACGGGTTAAACAGATCACTGGGACAAGTGTGTAGACTTACTAGGAGACTATGTAGAAAAATAAAAATAAATTTGAAGATAAAATGTCTTGTATCTTTGTTAGGTCGGAAATTTACCTTTATTTTTATACATCATAATATGCTATTTACAGATTTAAACGTTGTTTTGTGATGGTGTAAATTTTAGTATACTTACAAGATAATTACTGCCTTGTGATGTAAATGAAATCATAGGATGGATTTTTTCTTTTCATTATCACTGAAAAATACAATAAATATATATTTTCACATCCTGTTTATGGGTCATGCCCATTATTTTCCATTTGGATGAAGTAGATATATTTAATTATACATACATTGGAATTTGAGCTAGGCACCTTTTAAGATACATGTAATTAACAATTTTATGCTACGCATTTACTGATGGTAAAATTAAGATTAAAAATAGATAATTTACTGTAGAAAATGTGTTGAACGTGTATTAATTACAATACTTTGTATATTGAAAGTTGCAGTTAGTATCTCTTTTATTTTATAATATAGTACCTATGAATTTTCCAAACTTGTCCTGATACAATATCATTCTGAAAAAGCGTTAATAGCGTTTCAATAAAAAATGTCAGTGTTTTGCATCCTTCAAAATTGATACAATTGTCGCCAAATAAAAGTAAAGAAATACTATAGAAATGAAAACAATGAAAATTCAGGAAAGAATAATAAGGTATGTTTTTCTAGTTCTATAAATGATTCTTAGTATGAAAATGCAAGAGTTGAATTTTGTACGTTTTGTAAGCATTTTGAAAGATATTACAATACAATATTTTTATGTAGAAAGAATAAAATGTCTTCAATTTTTTATGCATATTTTTTATTTTGAAAAATCTTTAATCTTGACAAAATTTAAAACGTGTCAAATATTTTTCCATGCTCTGGTCTAACGTCTGGTATTTCTGTCTAAGCATGTCACAAATGACTCACCTCATATAACCTGCAACCTGCAAGCCAGCATCTGCAATTTTCTAAATATTTCCGGATTCCGAAGCTGTAGGTAGGTATTTCATTATAAATGTATTCCGTTTTAATCTAAGGTTATGAATGACTAAACACGTTTCTGATCTAAGTTCTGTTACCTGTTAAATATGTAACGTTATTTTTACAAGAGTTACAGTTATAAATGATCAGTCAGAATGCTAGCGTAACCTTATTCACATAATGAGAATATGTTCGAAAAGAAACAAGGTGTTTAAAATACACGACAGTTGAGCAATTAGATGCCGTTTGAATATCAAGGGATGGCTTTATCAGAATATTGGATACAATTAAATGTAAATATACAAATATCAATTTCAAATTCATGTATGTAATTATTTGACATTTCTAACTATCTAATATAATCAGAAGGTAATAAAGATACACAGGATTTATTTCTTCAATCTTTTTAAATATATATATTACATATAAAAATATGTCGGAGTCGTAGGGCTAACTTGGGCGTTAATATCTCTACTCGTGTCACTCATCTTCACGAAATAATAAGTAATACCGCAAATGAAAATGATTTAAAATAAAACGTTATAAATAAAGTACTCGAGGTGTTTTATGACAACAACCAGAGGCCCGATAATGAATCCACGGTCAACAGAATAGCAGAGTGTACTCACGTCTCCAATGCTCAATTAGAACTGCTTTCAGTACATCTCTCTGTACTTCTCTTCACTCGTCAGGTCAAAATTATTCTTAAATGAACCAATCAAATTCGTTATATCTTAGGGATTCCCTTATAAAGTAATTTTAAAGTAAATGCTATCTATCATTTGACCGCGGCTACGTTGAGTGACCCTAAGTCCTTCCAAACCCAAGCTTGCCATCATAAAACTCGGGAATAACATAACCGGCTTAATTCACAAATAACTATTTCAAAGTTTTATCAATTTATAAAAGGGTATTCTCCGAGTAAAGAATTCTGGAATTTCCAAAGTCTGAAGGACTCGGTCAGTGAGAAAGACATCTCCGACAAATATATTGATTAGAAGATTTAGAAGATATCAATGTCACAAATTATAATGATATACAATAATAGCCCAAAAAGCCAACATACGTATCTGTTTATTGGATTACAGATTTTAGCTTAATTAAATTATATATTATAAATGAAAGGGGGTTAGACTTAATTACAACCGATTTAAAAAAAACTGTATAGTATCTAGTATCTGTTAATAAATCTCCTCTTATAAAAGAGGATGCTCATAATACTTTTTGTGGAGATCACAATTGGTCTGCATTTTACATATTTCCTACCAATTCTTTTGGGAAAGCTTACAATTTCCGAAAAGCTAATTACCCAGCCCTATATGAGTCTGCTTACACGAGACTGGAATTATGATTTCACCGACATCATTTTCATAATATACATACTCTACTTAATATACATACTCTATCTTAAATATCATTTAAAATGAATTCTGAAAAAATATAAACCTTGACTGATTTTAAATCATTGATCAAATTTCAGATAAATTGTATATAAAAATTACATAAGGTCAACTGAAAGTTGATCCAAAAAATTGTTGGCGTAACATAAATAATAAGAAAGGCACTACTAGAATAAAATATACTATAATATAGCATGTTTTATCAGAAATATATACCATTTACGTCAATTTCTCGAGGAATTTCAGGCATATTCCGAAGTGTATTCCAAAGGTCAAATTTGGGACCACTGTTATTTATAATCGCTTTCTGTGGCATTCTTACCTGTATAAATTGTTTTACGCAAATGATCTCAAATTTTTTACTGAAATACTTTGCTTGCTTAAATGACCGTTAATTATTACAATGTAAATTGGATAAACTTATGAACTTCTGCACGGCACTGGAGACTGGTCCACTGTAAAACCTGACCTCGCACAATGCGACCGACATGGCGGTGTGATAAAAAAGGACAAAAAAGGCAAGGAAAGAAATAAATAGAATTTTATAGCACATATTTTATATCGGCAAATTCAACTGTTTTGCCTTTATTGTGATTATTAATTAATAAAATTAATTTGTGTTTTTAAATAATAAAATCATTTGACATACCCGATGTTACAACAACAATTGTTCAAAATTTTATCCACTAACGTGTAAACACATTTGGGTCCGTCTTACTCACTTTCTACGAACTAACACAAATGATGTCTTGCTTCACCATAACACAAATACTTCACCATAATACAAATGTTGTCTTGCTTCACCATAAATTAAAACGATATCCATCAACTCTGAGTTGCTATACACGCAAGCCATTTTTGACACTAACTACTAAAAAACTGATGTAAATACCACAGATAACAGGTAAAAACTACCGCAACGACGGATTTCAGTATTAGGAGTCACATGGCTCTCCACGCGTATTGCGAATGACGCTAGAGACTACAGTTGTCCAGCTATGTAGTGGTTGAATGTACTATAACTTCAATAATTTTTTTCTCGGAGACTATAAGGATTTTACAAACATTTTTTTTTACGATATTGACTCCATTTCTCATGCCGCATCTATTCCCAAATTTTTTTGGATAAGTTGTGAATCACCCTGTAGAATTCCAGTTATGACAATAATTTACATATGATTGAAAGCGTACAAAGCAAGTTCACGAAATATTTATCATTTAATATAGATCGTCATCCTGAAAACGGATATTCGTATAATTGTTGCTGGAAAGATTCTCTATGCATTCCTTAGAGTAAAGACTCTAACCTTTAATTTTGTTGGATAAACTTATTTATAATTTAGTAGACTGTCTACCAATATTTCTGCCAAAAATTAATTTAAAAATATCTAAGTTGGAATAACAATATAACGCACAATTGTATTTGTTAAATCGTACAAATATACTTCGTAAGTCTCCAGTTTATTTTGATGGTGGATACATATAACAAAATTAATAATTACCGTGACCTTTAAAAACTATGTATGTAAATGCAATGCTAATTAAATAAATGTATTTTCACTTGATCTCCACCTAGTGTTTTCATGTTTTTTTTTTATTTATTTTGCGATATTAGTAGGCTTTCGTGTAAAAACTATTGTTTTTATTTTACTTAATTTTTTATACCTTATACAAATTAAATAAATTTTCTATATTGCACTGAAGCCGAAATATTCTGGTGGAAATAAACTACAAATTATTATTTCTTTGACTGAATTTAAGTAGGCTTTGGAATTATTATTTTTAGACAAAATGTGCTTTTGTTTATTCCAGCGCTTTCCTACAATTTAACTTACTTTATACAAGGTGGTCCGACTTCAATACGACTTTAAACCTGTTATAGAAAAAATAAATTTAGGGATAAAAACTTTTTTAAATATATCAAAGAACATATTTTTAATATTTTGAATTTTTTTATTCAATCTTACATTTAATTTGTTTCAGAAAATCACTGAAACAACAAATTTCTTAAGAAACAGGCGCGAAATATTAATAATCGAAATATGCATCTAAAATGCAACCAATTTTAAATGTATAGGGGAAAACAATAAAATTCACAAATATGTTACAGCAGGATAAGAAATTAAAAACAAAATACGTAATTAATTTAAAATATTCAGAACTTTTCAAACATTTTTAAATAAACTATGTATGTATAAACTACCTTGTTCTGTGTAATATTTCACGCTGGCAATCTTCTTAGTTTACTTTCTAAGTATTTCTAATCTAATAATAGTTGATGTAAAATAAAATCTAGGCAATCCAATAATTTGGTAAAGTAGAGCAATGCACTTACATACTTATGGCTGCAACGTTTTTAAATCCAAATTATATGAATCTACAAACTATAATACATTATGCCATATACAGAAACCTCAGTAGTTTGTTACATAAAAGTAATAGATCAAATATTTATGTTAATTCAAGGTAAATATGCTACATGAAAAATTTAAATTATTCATACAAAATCAACTCATGTTCATCATGTATTCTATGAATAATTAAAATTTCTAAGACTTCGTAAGAAATTATGAACTGATGAATTCACGATAATGGTAATTCAAGCTTTAATATTGTTAAGAACAAAATCTAATTATATGAAAGTTGCGTAGAATATCGTGCCACGCGGCTAAAATTATTTGTGGTTTTGAAATAATCACATGATACCAAAATTTACAAATCTGATTGAATAACGTTAGATTTTTTAATTTTGTGCTTGGATATTTTAATGAATCTCTTGTTGTAATTGAAGCAACCGCTTGGGAATTGCCCATTCAATAATTTACCATTTTAATTGAAATTATATCCGTAGCTTTTCGAATACATATCGATTGTAATCGTAGATTAAATTATAACAATCAATATTTATTTCCCACGAAAAATTAAATTAGAAATTTCGACATTAGTTATAAAAACGGCGAAGATGTAGTATTAAAAATTATGTAATCCTCAATTCTCATAAAGTTATATACCTATTGCCACGATAAATCCAAATTATTATTATTTTTTAATTTGTTTTAGAGGTATTGAACTAATTCAAATAAATTCAAAAATGTTTTCTTAAAAATCTTATCTAATATAAGATATATATTGTGCATATGTTGTGTATATATTGTAATGGTGCAATTGGAAAATGCATTTTACGGCCCAGAAGGCATTTTTCAAAAAATGGCTTAACCAGACGATATAGACTTTTTTCCTGGGACTTTCCTGAACACAATGCAGAAAAGCGCATCTCGATATCTGCTGCACCTAAAAATTTCCGCTATTTTTCCTAACTTCCCTAGACTATAATGAAGTCAAACTATGTTCATAGATACCAGGAAATGTAAATCAAAAAGATATCTAACTCCACAGATAAGACTCCTAACTGCTGATATCGCGGGAAACAATAAGCTACTTTATGTTCTACATGCTCCGATGTAATATTTTAATAATAAAGCGTGAGACCTACACTATGCTTTAAGGAAAGATTTATAGGTCCACATAGACAACTTTCAAGACGTTGAGTATTCCTGAAAAAAAAGGTTGCCGACGCAGAGATCTCGAAAAAAAGGGTTGTACATATATTTGCAAAATATTTATTTTCGTAATAAACTGATACATAGAGACGTTTTTTTTCTTTTATTTCAAAATTTTCATAAAGTTGCAAGAAAAATAAAATAAAATTAAAATTTAATTAGGTATAACTATAAAGAAAATTTAATAGTTATAAAAAAAATGTTTATTTGCAATTATCAGATGTTTATGGAAAAATTATCATTTATGTGCAATCCTTTTCGAGATTTCATATTTTAATTTTTGATTTGGCAAAAGATCTAGGAAAATTTGGAAAAGTCGCAGGAAAATTATGGACTCAATAAATACATATGTCAATTATTACGAGTCGGTACAGTTTGGACAGGATATTTATTTCTGTGGTTTATGTCGTTTAATTTTGTTTTTGAGATACATCTATTAAAATATATCTTTTCTCAAAAACAACATGATTTTTAGAGGTTTTATTTTATTAGCAGAACTCAGAATCAAGAATAATTCTACTAGACCAGGGCGTATATGTCGAAATATCCCACTTCTTTGATGTAAGAGAGAGCAAGCTAATTTTTGCTGGAATACCTTCAGTACAACTCACATAATAAAAGTATAGATCCCTAGATCTGGGCGATGTCCGGAAGATTTTCAAAATTGCAAAAATTTAAAAAATACCTATTTTATCTGTTTTTTTACTTATATCTTGGGACCTATACATTTTGGAAGAATATTGAAGAGAAAAAAAAGTTTTAGAATTGAATTTTGCACAATATGCGGCAAGTTAAAAATGTTTAAATTTATTACTGATGTTGCAAAATAGCAATAATCGATGAAAAAAATACAAAATAATCTCAAGTTTTTTGGACAATTTTTTAAAAATATTTTAATGTCCGAGAGCATTCTAATTTTGGTAAAAAAAAAACTTTAGAGTATAATAAAACAACACATCAAATTTCATTAAAATCGGTTCGATAGTTTTCGCAAAATAATTTTTTGAAAATTTTTTTCGAATCCTCAAAATATTGCACGGCCTCAAATAAAGCATCTAGATACTTGAAAATTTTTTCACATAGAAAAGACCGCTCAACCTTTCAAATGGTTTTTGAAAAATTGAAATCGGTTGATTAGGACGGCCACAGTAAATTTTTAAAACACTTTTTTTTATTTTTAAACAATTAGATTACATTTATCAATTAGCAATTTAGTTTTTTTCAAAATTTTTTTCGAAAAAGTATTTTGCGAAAACTATCGAACCGATTTTAATGAAATTTGGTTTGTTGTTTTTCAACATTTTTGCAATTTTGAAAATGTTCTGGATCTAGGGATCTACGATACAGAAAAAATTTGCTTGCCCCCTCACATCCACCTCAAAACAGATCCGCCCTGGTCTATGCTGGTAAAATATATGTGTCAAATGGGGTGGAAATAATAGAATGTTATTCTTATACTAGATTTCATTTGTTATTAGAAATAGATCTACTAATCCCTACAAAGTACTTGTTTTAAAATGTTCTACTCAAAAACATGAAGTAATGAAGAATGATTGCTATGATTTTGTTATCTGTTACACACAACACGAAACTAGAAAGGTGCTTTTAAATTGAAACATCAACTATTTTACATTTTAGTATTCTCACTATCCGCGTCATTGCACAATAACATGTCTGCCTTTGATTCGAAGCTTCGCATCGATCAATTTATTCGATACGTATCTAGCGGCACCCTAATGCTTGCCATGTCGGCCTGGCGTGTCGATGAACAATCCAGGTTTTTTGCCGAGACGTTGGCCGTGCATTTCATTGTCGTTTGTGCATGTGTGGCACGTGTTTTTGTAGCAGTCAGTAGCATTGTGTATTGTGAATATAGAGCGGCATACGGCTTAATCATAGAATTAGCCTATTTCTGCTACTACAACGCAACAGATTACTGCTGTTTATGGTGTATTTATGTGTGGCATGGACATGACTGGTATTGAACTACACCTGCAGTATCTAGTAAATCTTATTTGTGTAGGTTATATCTTACCAAAGAAACGTAAGCTTGCCTTCATATTTTATAATATTTACACTATTAGGCTTTTGGGTTCAAAATAGACTACAGATGATAATTATTTATTGTGTGCGGCACTATAATTATAGAATATAGGCGATCTTATCTAACAACAAAGAAGCTCATTACATATTTATATGTTGTATAAATTACGCGACCGATCGTTATCAAAAATATAAAACTATTATGTGTATGTATAATGAACACAAAACTGTCATTAGATATATGTATATTATTTTTTGTATTTGCATTAAAGTTACACGTTTTATTAAGAACGGAAGAGTAATTATTTTCACAACAATTATTGGCTAATTGTTGAGTAATAATTGTGCCGTTATTTTCTTTAGTTTATATTGTAAACCATATCATTTCTGCAATTCATGATTTCACAGGTGCATATTGTATATTTAAATTTTTATAGTTTCTGACTGTGTAGAAATGTTATTTAATAATAGATTATATTTATCAACGTGTCTACATGTAGGGTGGCCAAATGAAAACGAAACAGGGCCATTTTCAGGAACTGCGTCAAGATTGTAGAAAAACGCTCAGATTTTAGATTAAAGGGGGACATTCTTTGCTGGTTGTTTTGACTCCGCCACTTTCACCTCCAAGTGAATGTAAGCATCACCCCAAAATATTTAAATGGCATTGGGGGTTGAGTAATATTTCGTTTGAAAGCTCTTATAATTCTCTTTACAACAGACTTTAAATTTTATAATTCCGTCCGACACTTTGAAAAAAATTTACATTTTAAAATTTAAATTATGTTTAATTGCTTACTTACTAACAACTTAGTTCATTAAATGTTCAAACTGATGACCGCCCGTTTCCATACAAGAATAAAGATTTTGTTCGAAACGTTCGCGCACATTCCGAAGCACTTTCGAAGTGATTCGACGGCATTCGTCGACGATTCTTTGACGCAAATATTCCAGCGACGCTGGTTGTGTTTTATAGATTTTACTTTTTAGGTGTCCCCACAAAAAGAAATCAAGGGGCGATAAATCCGGTGATCGTGGAGGCCACTCAATGCTGCCTCTTCTCCCAATCCGATTCCGTGGAAAACGTTGGTCCAAATACTGACGGACAATTAACGCATAATGCGGAGGAGCACCGTCCTGTTGAAAAATCAAATGATCTTCATCATACTCTGGAACATTTTCAATAATATCAGTCAAGGCAGGGTCGATAGCGTCTTCCAGTAATTGCAAATACATTTGGCCAATCAAATTACCAGGTAGAAAAAAAGGACCCACCAGCCGGTCACGGAAAATTCCAGCTCATACATTTAATTTTTCCGGTTGCTGTGTATGCACCTCGTGAAAAACTCTTGGATTTGAATCGGAATCAATAGCGGCAATTGTGACGATTTACCGTCCCCTTCAAGAAAAAACTGCATTCATCAGAAAAACAGATGTTAAAAAGGAACTGTGGATCGTTCCCTGCTCGCTCACTCATTATTTCGTAAAATTGCAAACGGCGGTCACAATCATCCTCATGAAGTTCCTGGACTAAATGTATTTTGTATGGATGGAATATATTCTTCTACAAAATGGTTTGTATTGGTCCCAGACACAAATGCCAGCTGCCTCGTACTTAATGTAGGATCAAGATGAACTTGTCCCAAAACTTCAACTTCACTAGCTTCATTAACTATAGGTTTTTCAATTTCTCGTTTTTTATAGGCTACGTTCCCTGTCTCTTGAAATTTTTTTACTAATTTTAGAACATACTTCCTCCTGACATGTCGATCTTGATGTTGTTCATTAAATAGCTGAGCTGTCCTATTCGCACATTTATTGTTCATAAAGTAAAGCGAAATGATATCTACCCTTTCCGCAGTGGAATAAATCATAGAGTTTAATTTTCAAAAACACAAATAAACTACCAACCAACGCTTCCAAATAATACTAAAAAATAATTTGGAATCCACTAATTTTACGATCATTGTGTGTGTATAGCATTCATCTATGTTTTTTACAATTCTTTTTATTTACAAAACTGATAATAAATCGCCAAAAACTAATGTAACGCAAGAAATACTAGATTTATGCCATTGGCGTACTTAACTCGAATGACTGACAATTTTACCATTACTAATTTTTTGTACATAAGTTTCAACTTTAAAATCAAAATTCTTAATAAGTATTGGGCGGGATTATAAAATATAAAGTCTTTTGTAAAGAGAATTGTAAGAGCTTTCAAAATAAATATTACTCAACCCCCAATGCCATTTAAATATTTTGGGGTGATGTTTACCGTTGATTGGGGGTGAAAGTGGCGGAGTCAAAAATACCAGCAAAGAATGTCCCCCTTTAATCTAAAATCGACGGGTCTGAGCGTATTTCTACAATCTTGACGCAATTCCTGAAAATGGCTCTGTTTCGTTTTCATTTGGCCACCACCACCACTTATCACGATAAGTATTTTTCCGCATACAATAGTTTTCAACTAGACATTAAACAGTAACATTATGTCGATATCCTTGGACAATGTACTTATTCTATGACTCGTTGAAAAATAATTTTAATTTCGCATTTAATGAACTACAATAGTTTGTAATTTCAAGAAAATAATATCTAATAACTCAGTACAAAATAGTAAAAAGCACGCAAGTGCACTGAATTGCAAGGAAGTTAAAAAGATTTGTTCTTGGTAAATCAGTCAAGGATATTTATGCCTTTGTTATATCATACTTACTCTACGATGGTACAGCATGGATGGATTTTTGTGCTTCTTACCTGTAAAAAGGAAAAAAAGATTCAGAAAAATTTAGAAAACAATCCACATCTCATATTTTGAAGCAATTTCTTGATTTTGTAGCAGTTTTTAAAAAGAAATTTTTCTATTAGCGTCTATAAATTTTCTGTGATATAGTACAGGATGATGATATACCTACTCAGTGCGCAAAAGGGTGAAAGTGGAAAACAAAATTATTTTAGGCAAGGTGTAAAGTACAGATAGTCAAACTGACAGTTTAAGCAATAGTAATTAATGGTTTACATTGTTAAAGAATTAATTTGACTCAAATAATATTTTTTATATTAAAATAGCACAATAAGTTGTAATACAGGGCGTTACAATTAGTAAGACAACCCGTTAATCACATATTCCTTGGACTAACATAATGTGACTTTTCTTATGTCACTTTTCATTTCGGAGACCCATTTTCAATATCTCTACAATCAACGAAGTTATCAATAAAAATAATCTTTTAAATTTTAATTTTGACACCCTGTATTTTGAAAATGCGAAAATCTCCGAAATAAAAAGTCGCATAAGAAAACTCACATTATTTTAGTCTAAAGAATATGTGCTTAACTGCTTGAACTACTAATTTATGACACCCTGTATATGTAGGGTCGTTTTGACAGTCTTAATAGAGCGTAGTTGTTTTTGCATTTTTTGCCCACATTTCGTGGATATACAGAGAGTGGTTTTCATACCGCTTCAATGTAAAAGCTGGCCATATTGTATTTTTTAAACTATCTTGTCGGTGAACTATTTGTTTGTACTTATTTGGGACATTATACGATCGCTTTTATAGACTTAATAGGTGTAGTCATATTGACTTTTTTGCTAGAATTCCATGAAACACATAGAGTGGTTTTCATTTTTGTTACGCATAAAATCTAGCTAGCATGTATTATATCTAGTAGTTATTTTAAGCGTTTTGCTTGTAAACTCGCTTTGTAATATTTACGTACATATTTGCTAAAACTACCTTTGACAGAGACAGTGATTATACTCCTGATGCTCATAAAAAAATTGTACCAAATTGTTTACCATTTTGATGTAATATTGTTAACACAGATTGGAGTCTTTTAATACTTTTATTATTTCTACAGTTATAGATAGCATTTATCATGCGTTTTTTATTCAAATCGAAATATACATCTTGATTATGGATGAGACTGAATCAGGTTCATTCCGATGGATATAGTCAGGTCGTACTAAACATGGAAGAAGCAAGCGATAAAATTAAGAAAGTACTAAAAAAGAAGGGGTTGGCGACATGATATCAAGTTGTGAACAGATAAATAAGAACAGCGATACGAATAAGAGTTTACTCGAAAAAGGAGCTTTTGATGTATGGTAATAATGAATTCAATGCCAATAGATTACATGAATCTAATGGGAAGTACAAAACAAAAGGAATCTATTCCATAGTGAAAGTTAATGCGAGTTATACACGCAATTTTGGTAATAACATATACCATATACTTCATTTGTTTAAATAAAAAAAATCTATTTAATTAGTAGTTATGTCATTGTCATCAAACATACCATGCAATAAACTATGATTTGTTATTACACAAGACTTAAAAAGTAAGTATTAGCTTATGGTAAGAATAGCATGATAATACCAATATAAATACAAATATTTTTATAATAACTAGAACCTGAAAGGCATAAAAGAACATAAAAAATCGGCATACCTATATAAATTATTATTCACAAGTGTGAAATTTTGTAGATTTTGGCCGTTGCGCATCGGTAAAAAAAAGCTTGTATCTGTTAAGATGAATTACTAAACACTTGAAAGTATAATGATAGATTAAAATTCAATAATGTTTAGTAAGTTATTGGCTTCTTGGCTTATTTTGATTGAAAAGTAATTTCTACGTATTTGCCATAGACATATTAAACCAATTAAAATTTTGATATTTAAATTTTTTGTTGGAGACGTATGTAATATGAATGTTATAAAAAATTAACGGCTCCGTCTTACTTGGAAGAGGAACTGAATTAGTGACCATATATCATCATTCAGAGAAAAAGTTGTACAAAAATAGCTTTCTTTAATAATATTTCGTTCAACATACCAGGCCCGGATCCAGAGACTGGTTTTGGGGGTGGCGCAAAGCACTTCTTTCAGAGGAGCTTGACACTAATGAATCCTTCTACTTGCATTAATATCGACTAACTGCCTGTTATCGTTTGGAGAAATTGAAGATCTTTAAAAAATGTTGTGCTTTGGGGGTGGCGATCGCCACATCGCCACCCCCTCTGGATCCGGGCCTGCAACATACTGTAAATATAAGGACTATGAATCAAAGGAAAGTTTAGCTTTCGCAAATCAAAGCAAAATCATATGTTTCGTTAATACTTGATGTCACACTTAACAATAATCAAACAATTGAATATGTCTTATACCTACTATGTTAGTAGACTAGACTGTATTTGGATTAGAGCCCAAAGTATTTAATAACATAATTAAAATTTTTGTTCATAAATATAGTTACCGACCTTTTAAAATAAATCAAATGAGCTCCATATTTAAAATTTTTATTTATTTGAATTCAACACGTTTCAAAACAGTTACATATTTTTCCCAATGGCATTCTGCTAAAATTAGTCAAGTTATCTTGAAAATATACACATTTCTTCCTTCTTCTATAAAATCAAAGGTATCCTTACATTTCCAAGTCATTAAACAGAGCGCTGTTGTCCTAGAAATAGTAAAAAATGGTATTTTATAATACTTCTAGTTATTTTTCCCATTTGAAAAAAAGCACCACATATTTGGTCGATGGAGTTTAAAAAAGTGGATATTCTACTTGCTACAAAATTATAGGATTTTTGTAAGTACTCAAATATATGATATAAAATACATGTACATATTATTATTACTAGTATTATGTATGTAATTTTGGAATTTTTCTTAGAAATATGAAATGCGAAACTCTCATTCTGCACTTAATAGTTATTATAAGTTATGCAAGTATTCACTAGATCTTTAAAAAGAAGACTAAAAAAATTTTTAAACCCACCTACTCCTAGGTATTCGACGACTTGGAATCCTAATCCGGTTCTATTTCCTCTTTTGTGAAAAATATATATCACGAAAATTAAAATTTTCTAAAAATATCTAAACCCACAAACAATTTTGAAAATATGTAAAAAATATCGACCAAAATGATGACTGAAAGAAAAAATAGTGTAAATATCCTGTCATACTTACGACATAAAATAAGAACTGCCAAAAACAACTCAATAACACTATAATAGTCATTCGAAGGCAAAATAATTTCAATCAAATAAAAATCATGTGTTATTAAAACATATAAAGTTATCATTTCTATTAAATTCAAGACATATATTTTCATATAATTATTTTGCGATTGCGATCATTTTGTATAATGTATATATAAAAATAACAATGTTTTAACAACCATAATTTTCATTGGATGGCTGGAGCAAAATATAGATTCCTCAGTGTATATTCATTGGCAGAAGCTGAAACTCAAATAATTTAAATAATTTTAAAACCTTTTAAACAGTTGTTGAATTAAACTACCTATATTTTTTTTGTAGAGAATTTATATTTTGGAAATATTCTATTTGAAAAATGTAAACATTCATTTTTTTAATGGAAATTATAGTCCATTTAAAAAAATAAGACCTGTTGAGAACTCCAAGTCTTGACTAACGAGCGGCACAGATTTTACAAATAACAAGAGAAAAATGTACCTATTTAATTGTTTCTAGAAAATAAAAAATGTTTTCTACTCACTTATTATCGTAAAACATTTTTCAATGATATGTTAAAAAAACTTTTTATATTGTACTGCTTCCGGTAACTGTCAAGTATAAGGAAATTTTATTTCTGTTTTGTATACAAATTGGTGGGAAATACCAACTGTCTGTCAATTATAATTATTCTTTTAACAATTACTTAATAGTGGATTTTGTTATTCATAACTCTAAGGTATAATTCCTACCACTTCAATTTGTGCTTAATAGAACCACTTAAAGCATTATTTTAGTTGTATAATGTTTATTGATAAAACAAGCCACATAAACAAGTTATTCAAATTGCCTAATGGGTTGCACAAACATCTAAAATTTAAAAATTTATAAAATATCTCTACAGATTATAACTGACATGTCAAATGTAAGATATAAGACAGATATTTACTTCATATTAAGTTCATATATTTGAATGCTGACAGGGGCGTACATATTTACAAGGCAAGTATTTCGCAATTTCTAGATTGTGTCTTAATTATTAAAAAATATTTCATACCTTAAATATAAAAAATGATATATGAATTTATGACTTAAGCAGTTCGAAGCTTGTAATATTTCAAGTAGGTGAAGGTTCAGCTAAGAAATAGAAGTTAGGAATTTCACCTTATTTAAAGCAAAAATGTTCTTCCTGCCTTCTGTATAAATAGGAGTAGGTATGCGTAAGCAGTATTACAAAATAGTTATTTACAAGTACGTAAAGTAATGGGTGGGGAGTTTGATAGAATATTACTGAATAATTTGTTAGTTTAACAATTTATATTTTTGTAATTGTAAAATATTTATGTGAAAAAAATAAATTTATATACCTACTGTGCAAGTGTTAATTCATATTCTGAGTTCTGCCTGGCCGTCGATTTGTCACGTCGCTGAAGGCGTTACTTCAGACTCGGTGGATAATCTTTATCAGATCAGAAACTGACACTTTTTTACAGTCGCGATCTGGGTCAAGCAATTGTATTATGACTGTGTCATTAAGAACAATGTCTATTCATTATTCACTTGCAAAGGAATTCTTGTTCTTCCAATAACAAGCACGAATACTTCGTATTATCACATCCACGGTTTTTGCTATTATCAGATCAAAAAAACATTTGGTGTCATGTCGGCTGTTTATATCAATGATCAACATTGTAGAAGTAAAACAAAATTAAATTGCATTGTTAATCATATCATTCCTTAACATAATTTCATGAAAAAAGGTATAGGTGCATATTGTTTAAAAAATAATTAATTTGAAACGTGACAGTAGAACCGTAATCTTTAAAATATATAATTAGGTAGCTCGTTACTATATAATATGTATTTATACATAAACATTGTGTTCGAAAAGTAACGCATTTACGAGGTCTGTTCAGAAAATAACCGTAAACCCAGATTTTGTCTCCTGTTATGATCCTTTAAATGAATGTTTCATCGTCATTGTATTGTTGAAGGAGTCACCAAATAAGGAACCAATTTTGCTGCAACTCGAGTCAGTCAAAATTTCATGGCACGACCCAATTGAGATGCCCCTTCTGCAGTTTCTCTGACACTCAATCGGTGATCTTTGATTTTCTGAAAGTGGGAGTCATTAGTTGAAGTCGAAGGCCTTCCTGGTCGAGGATCATCTTCAATTGACTGACGACCACTTTTAAATCGTGAAAACCATTTGTAACCTTGCGTACGATCTAGAGCATCATCACCTTAACCTTGTTTCAAAAGCTGAAACGTTCCCATGAAAGTTTTCCCCAGTTTCACACAAAATTGACGATATCACGAAAACTAAATGAGATAGATATCAGCAGAACATGTGGTTACAGAGGAGGTTATGCACAACGCAATGCTGCCAACCGTATATCACTAAATATCTCCACTAGCGCGTAATTCAAAAAGATCGGTTATTTTCTGAACAGACCTCGCATATAGTTATGCTATGTAACTATAGAATATAGTATAATATAGTACTTAACTGTATGAATAAGTATAACATTGGCATTTTTATTCTATTTTCGAAATAGTCTCTTAAAAGAGCTATTCATAATACACCAATGGACGATTTTCTTCAAAACATTTTTAACTATTTGTGTTTATATATTGAGTTCTAAGTTTTTAAATAAATACATCAAACAGCTCACTTATTTACTTGGCAATTAAGATACTTATTATATTTATTAAAATATTGACAAATTCTGTTAAATATCTTAATTTTTAAATATAAACATTAAAAGTTAGTTCTAAAGGTAAACAAGCTCTTCCAGAGAACTTTTACAGAATAATATAAAAACGACCTCTATTACAAAAACATCGATATCATCAAAGCTCGAACAGAATGACCTTCAAAACAAAAAAAGTGAATTTGGCATATTTCAGATTTTCCCCATCCTTAAAATACTCGACTTTTCACTGAATTTACTTGTCACTTATGTATATATTTCTTAATAAATATAATATACAGGATATCGCAAAAGACACGGTATACTCTACAAATAGATTTATCTTATTTAAATGATACTGCATTAACTACATCATCGGAAGTAATCAGCAATCATTTTTTTTTTCAAATGTGGGAAACCCATTATCTGTCAGAATTTTCGTTTAACTTTATCAATGGCGTGTTCTTGGGGTTTGCAAGCTTCCTTGTATAAACAATTCTGAGAATTCTTAATACTAAACTATTGAATTCTATCAGAAGAATAGGGTGCCTTGTTAAATAAATCAAAACAATGTATTTATAAACGCATAAATTCCTGTAATTTAATATCTAATTTGACAAAAGAAATTTATTATTTTCATACATAAACACATAATCTCTCAAAATTCTTAACTTTTTTGTATCTAAAACCATGTTTTTTTTAAACTCAAATAACTTTAGAACAATACATTTTACAACAGATCTACGAGATCGTTTTTTCCAGCATTTTAAGTAAAGTCTACATCCATTTTTAATTTTCACCTGAAACTCAGTACTACTTTTTTCTTGAAATAAAGAAATTGCAAACCGCTATTGCACGCCACTGGTCACTAAGATTAAACTGAAATTTTCGTATAAAAGATATGTAAAGTAACACATACTGCACCAAATTTGAAAAAAGTTTATTACTTTCAAAAACTTTAATTTGTTTTATGTGAGTTGAACACTCTGTAATACGAAAAGAGTAGAACTATATTAGAATGCATCATTAGCTAATTTTTATCTAGGCTTTCTAAGATACGTAAGAAGAATTTCAATATTTTAAAATTAACACTTCAGCCAAATTAGATTTATTAGACTTTCAAAATTATTATTATTTTTATTTAAATAGGTTAACAAGCAACTCAGAAAACATTTGTGTCACATTAATTACTAATATGAAACCTATCACTGGAAAGCGTATCGATTTAAATTTCAAAGAAGAATTTATGGATCCCATTTTAGATAAAAAATGCGATCACTTTCCTAAATGGGAAATTAGACAGATATTAATTGATTATGAATCTTAATCACTCCAGGACATTTTTAAGTGGGAATAACATCAGTTGTTGCCTTTTAGTTATAAATATTAATGACCCTCGTACATAAAAACCCATACGTTGAATATTTTCTTGAATTCATTTAAATATAAGAAATTAAGCTAATATTTAACGAGCATTTAAGATTATCTAGAATGCGGAGTATATAAATATAGTTGTACTGTCTGCTTGACTTCTAAATAAACTAACTCAAAACAAATTAATAATGTCTTTGTAAACTTTTACTCCAGAAGCTCTTATTAGAAAAAGCTAACAAATAATTATGTATGTAATAATTAAAACACTCAAATATCCAGAAATATACATTTCTGTTATAAGGAAAGCTTACAATTATTAATTACAAACATTTACAACATATATAAACATATGCAACATATACACATTTATAATAAAAAAACATAGTTTAAAAAAACTATTAATTGTAAATAACTTAGAATCATTGTTTTAATATTAATCTAAGTACTTATACAGAAGTCAGCACTTTTGATATTTGGTTTATTAATGTTAATTTCTTCTAAAGGTATGCATTTTTACGTATAATTTACTTATTAATACTGAAATGAAAAAATATTTTTTAAAGGTCACTTGAAAAAGCAATTCATAAAATGCAGATGTCCAAAGTTTCAATATTATATTATATATGTTATAATTCACCATACTTCAATTACACCATCTGTCATTTTGATTAAGAAAATATATTAAATAAAAATAATTAAAACATAAGTACTACATTCACAGTCGCCACTCCAAATCTATATCAAATCAGCTTTTATCTGTAGGTTAAATAAATCTCAAGTTCAGGTTACAGATCGGATATTGATCTTGAATTGACTCATAAAAAGTAGGTACAGAAATAAAAAGTAATCTCCAGCACGCCCTGTATCATTATTTATTTAGTAAAATTTCAAGAACTGCGATAATGTCTCTTGTTTCGGAGATCTTGGAAATAAAATTGTTTCGGATGTTTTACTTAACTAAAGTATATTTAGTAATACGTTGACAATCTTAGTGACTACTTTCTCAGGAAGATGGTAAGTAAGTACTTATTTTGAACACAATCATTGGTTTTTATATTGCCCGAGGTTAAATTATCATTAAGTGTTGATGACCGGTGATTCGGTACGGTCCAAGAAATTCCAAATCCTAATCCTCTTAATTGTATCAATACAATAAATGTATTCTAATTAGGGTTATAATTTGTACCTGGATAAACCCGGACCCTTCAATTATCCCTCAATTTAAAAATGTAATTATGTTTTGGATTCAGGATTTTCTTAGACCAATTCCTTTACTGCTTACGTATTTGCTTAAGTCCTTTACTGCTTAAGTATTTAGGTAAATAAAAATACATATAGTTTATAAGTAAAAATAAATGTTACAACGTAACAAACTGTAAAACTTTACAAGATTCAGGTGTTGAACACGTTTCATTTGGTTAATAATAATTAAAGAGATTATCCGATGGTAATTATTTGGTATTTCCTACAAATTTACAAAAATTATTTTAAGAAATAGTTGCAAGTAACATGTTTCAATTTCTAAAAAGGGCAGCAGGATATTGAACATAAATATTTGATGTAACATTCAATGATTAACACAAATAAAATCTGCATACAAATAAAGCAAAAATTATCATTTTTCAAAATTAAGGTTTCATCATTGTGTTCATGTTATTTTCTGTTTCAATTTTAATGAATTTACAGATTTCAAGTTTAATGTGATGGATATTTCCTGTAACCTTGGTCCACAATAACTATATGAGGAAAACACTATTTTAAAAAATAATCGTGATTTTGTCAACCATTTTTGAAACACTAAACAATAAAAGTTTTAATCTATAGCTGTTAAACATTAATTCTACATTCTAAGGCAAATATACAGCAATTTTTATTATAATGTATTAAAACATTTCCATAAAAGTCGGATAAGTTTATGTCATAATTATTCTTATTTAAAATATTTAAACCAATTAATTGCAAGTTGTATTATGTAAAAATGAAACATTCTAACAATTGTATCTTGTTTCTTGTTAATTTGGATGTGGAATCCATCAAACTAGGCCAAGAAGTTAATTATACACTATATGTTGTTTTACGTAAACTCGTTTTATGTTTATCAAAGTTATCAATAAATTGATAAAAAATTAGATAAGTTTATAATTTGCTGCTGTAATAAAGAAAAGTGTCTTAAATTTTCGAGCTGCAATAAATTCATCAATTTTGGGTACATGCAATACAAACAATTTAAATGGTCTTACAGCCTATTTGGGCATTTATTTTTATTTTAAAGATTTTTAAAGCATAGGCTACATATCAGTTTGCATTTTCTTTAGTTGGCTCATGCAAAATTTATGTCTATTATGGTTTGTGGTTTGCTGTTAATTATCTCCCTTCTTATTCCAAAAGTAAAGTTTCACCAATAAATTGCCCAATTTACTGTACGTGTAAGAATAAATAAATGTGTATAAATAAACATACCGCGTGTTGTGACAATTTCTAGGCCAATTTACAAAACAAGTGGGTCAAAATTTGGTAAACGTAAAACAGATTACAGTTAATACTCATTCAATAGCACCAATTTTATTAAGATTCCAAAATTTTTACACATGTTTTTGTATTATAACATGTATTTGTTGTTCATCATTCCTTCTGTCATAATTAATTTTTTTTTTAATAAATTATTAGCCTTAAATTCGTCTAAAATTTGTCCAATTTTATGACAATATGTAAAAAGGCATCACAAATATGCTATAATAACAATTTAGTGGATCAAACATTGATAAATGCAACTTTTAAACAATTAAGTAATTTTATCTACAAATTTAAAAACAAAATAAATGTGACGGTCAAACTCAAACAGTTGCTTAAAATATTAGGAATCTATTTTTGATGTCCACTATAAAACTAACCTTGACTTCCACGAAGGCACTCTAATTCGATGGTATAATCCCAACAGTCCAAAGAGTTCAAAGCCTGAAGACTTTCTGGTTCATCACTCATCTTAAAACATGTGTATCGAAAAAACCACCCGAAATTTATGTTAGGCTCGAAGAACTACCGAACCATATTAGCTTCGGATGGCACACAACCAAAACCGACTCGACTAATTGCCACCAAACTTCACATTCACCCTTACACCTATCGACCCGGCGGCAACCTGCCTACTACCGTTTTCCTACCAACGAACGCTGGTTTGTTTATACTCAGGTAAATAATCTCGTGGTAGGGAACGTCACGACGGCGACGGTACTATTACTATTACTGCGATGTGGTACTGAATCGAGTTCCCAGAACTGTTCTGCACTTTTCGTGCGCTGGTTGTGATTTCGCGACTGTCGGCGTATGCCATCGGTGATGGTAACATTCTTATGCTGATACAATTTATTTTTGATACCCAAAAATTGAGTTAATTACGAAAATTTTGAGGGAAACGAAAAATGTGTCTAAATAAAAACCGGTGTGAAAACAGCAGCCAAAGATAGCAGCTAAATTATCCGAACTTGGCCCATCCTAACATATATGTCCAAAGAAGTAAGAATAATAAAGACACATGTTTTAGCAAAGTCTGCGATTTAAGTTTAGACAGAGAATTAAATCCAATTATTATTATTATATATATAAGTAACCTGATAAAGATGTAAAATGACTACCCCCAAACAAATATAGAGTTATAAAGTAAATAGTAAAACGTTAAAAATAAATTAATAGCTTAACGAATAGATTTTTTAGTCAAATCCGAATTAAAACAAATCAATGAATAAAAATACTATACGAATATGAAATTTGTTGTGAATTTCCCATTCAGCTTCCTCGAACCATCCCCGAAATGGCTGCCAAATTATCTCGGCTCTCAATCATACGATCTCAATCAAATTTGTTGTGCTTGTCACATTTAATTACTGAAGGCGGAATTTGGACGTCCGGTTGAGTCACAATTTTTTTTAAGGGTGGTTATAGACCATCCCCGAAATGGCTGCCAAATTATCTCGGCTCTCAATCATACGATCTCAATCAAATTTGTTGTGCATGTCACATTTAATTACTAAAGACGGAATTTG
>NW_019417127.1:410547-420944 GCF_000390285.2 Anoplophora glabripennis
ATATACAGGGTCGGAAAGTCCCCATGGTTCATCGGCCGTTACGTGAGAGCGATAAAGAAAGTCATAGAAATCCGTGCGATAGAGAAAGATGGCTATAATGAAGGCGTCTAATAGTCATCGCACATTTCGCCCTTCCACAAATAAGATCCACTTCTTATTTCACCATTCTTATATTATATTATATTTATATACTTTTTTTTTAGACATTTTGTTATCCAAATCTTATATTGAAAAATTACAATGACTGTTTAAAACAAACGAAACATTAAACTGGATTAAAGTAGTCCTTATGCTAACAAATTCCTGATGCTATTCTGTGATAGTCCAAATCATTCCTATTTATTAAATCTCCTGGATATTCTAATTAGTCCAGACGGTATATGTTTCAAAAAGTCTATATTTGGGTGAATCGTATATTCACGGAGATTTTTGGCTTTTGGGCTTTCAAATATCACTAGAAATGAAAAATTTTCTATGCGCATGAAAAAAACGTAGGCTTAACTTTTGGCGGCATAATATGTTAAAACATTCGAAAAATGTCATATTTTTCTTGCTATTTAATTATGTATCTTTTTAAGAGTTGATTTTAGGCGAAAATGGAAGAGGAAAAAGATGTTTGTAATAAAATTTTTTACAAAATATGACTTGTTATAAATCGAATGAATCATGATTATTATTGTAAAAATCGAAAAAATCACCAAAAATGGGGTTAAAAAACATTACTTTTCAGGTAATATTTTTGGGGTCTTTAAATTGGGTATAGGACCTTTATACTTGAATTTCACGCTTGCATAAATAACTTTAAACGCGTTTTAAAGTAGGTTGCCAATGAAGAAAAGTATTGCAAACTTGTCCCAGTACATTGAGTGTAAATAACGGTTAACTTTGATCGGCTATAACTACGTAACTAATTGACCAATCGATCTGTTTTTTTTTAAAGAAGCGTCTTTCCAATAACTTTTAAAACCTGCTTTAAATAATTTTATTTAATTGAATATTCACAAAGTTATTCTAATTGTTTATAAGTACTAAAATCCGACCAATCGCCAGAGCTCTCCTAATTGACAGATTCGAATTTTTCAAAAATCATTTGAAAGCTTGAGAGCCCTTCTATATAATTTTCAAGTATCTAAGGGCCTTGGTTTTTGCTGTGCAAAATTTTGAAAATTTGCAATTTTTTTTTTCAAAATCTGGATTGCAAAATTATGCAAAATATATCGAACCGATTTTGATGAAATTTGGTGTGACGATTCTACATAACATGAACTTTTCTTGAGCCAAGTATGAAGGTCCTATACCCAATTTAAAGACCCCAAAAAAATTTCCTAAATCCCCATTTTTGGTGATTTTTTTTGGATTTTTACAATAATAATCATGATTCATTCGATTTATAACAAGTCATATTTTGTAAAAAATTGAATTACAAACACCTTTTTCCTCTTCCATTTTCGCCAAAAATCAACTCTTGAAAAGATACATAATTAAATAGGAAGAAAAATATGACATTTTTCGAATTTTTTTAACATATTTTGCCGCCAAAAGTTAAGCCCACGTTTTTTTATGCGCATAGAAAAATTTTCATTTCTAGTCATATTTGAAATCCAATAAGCCAAAAATCTCCGTGGATATACGATTCACCCAAACCAAAACAGATATCGCCTATAGTTTAAATGATTATAAAGTGTTTACTTTTTTGTATTTGTGATGTGGCTACTTTTTTTTTACTTTATTAAGTTATTATGGCAATTCAAATAAATTTAAAAAATGTTTTTCCTATTAAAAATAAAATAATATAAAGTTTGAAACTAACTAGTTGTCAATATACGGCAAAACTTTGTCATTGTGCAGAAAGAAGTAACATTTAATTAAGGCATACTGCCACAACTGTCCTATTGCGATCTCAAGAAGTACATTTTAATGCGATAAGACACATATTGTTCTTAATAAAATACTGTATAAGAACTACGACTACTTACAAGCGACTATGGAAACTGTACTGAGATCTAAAGCTAAATTTTTAAACTAGTCTAAGATTTTACATTTGCGTTCTTTAATATTTTTTAGGCAACTCGTCAATATGAGACATTCCATTCGTTTTAAGACATTTGCCAGATAGAAAAGGAATTTCCAAAGAAAGTAAGAGATCAATTATTATTACTACTACAGAAATTATTCATCTTCGACATTCATCATAATAAGTTGAAAACTATAAAACAACGTATATTTTCCTTAAAAAAAAATAATAATAATAAGAAACCTTCGGTCATGATAATTATTGACTTTTTTTATACCTTCTCCGGTCAATAAGATGGTGGCAGGAAACGTCGCATCGACGACGACGGTATTATTATTTTGAATCGAGTTCCCAGAACTAATTTGAGCTTCTTGGACTGGTTGGTATCAGAGTTTGGGTTCAGATTGTTGTGTCTGATATATTCCTACAGATGAATCTTATAGCAAAATTGATATATATGAAGGTGCGTATCGACCGGCATAATGCGAACCATTCTTACGCGGTTACAAACTCTGCTCGCAGACAGCAGTTTCACTTTGACGTCTACAAAAAAAAAATTCGTATGCTCGCGATCGATGAATTAACGAGTACCCAACAGTCGATTTGCAAAATGTGTACGTTAAGATCGCGAGCAACTGATGTAACATCTAGCTAGTTCTAACCCCTCGTTTCGATTGAAATTATCTCGATTCTTCCAAGTTTCGAGTTTTGGCCAAAATCTTCTCTCTCTCTCTCTCTCTCTCTCACTAGAAATTTGATATTAGTTAGGTTTGTCGCGTGGTTTGTATCAGCTCTGTGTTCTGCAACTGCTGAATATTCTTCGTTAATCTTCAAGTGACACTTTAATTTCTTCCAGTCTGTTCCATGTGTATTATTAAGCATATAGTCGCAATGCTGTACATATCTGGCTCTTGGATTAGATCGATCCCCTCTAGCTCGTCTTAGGAAAGGCAGTTTCTATTTTGTTTGAAGTGTTGATGTTGTATTTCCTTAAGATGCAGCCGATCTTGTCGGTAATTCCTTTTACCATATATAGAGCAAATATTCTAGCTCTTTTTCCTAGTCTTTAGGTGTCTTTTTGATGATTAGTTCGATATTCCTGTACATGTATTGAGAGATAGTAAGAGCTGTAATTCCTCGTCTAAGTTAGCCGGTTAACAGATGACCCGTGATCGATGTACCAATGTGTTGACAATACTCTGTTTCTGGGCTGAGCGGCGATAAGATTCAGCGTTCAATTATCTATCCATGTGAGTTGGCTTTCTGTAAACGCTATGTTCCAGGATGGTTGTCTTTTGACTTCTCGGAACGACCATTTTGTTCCACCTCTATGGTGACGCTGTAATGTGGTTCAGGAATCCTTCTATATTGTCATATCCATGGAGCTAGATTTCTAAGTTTATCAGCTTCTTAATATGAGAAAATCTACTAAGGATCCCTTAGACGTCAAAGAGTTGATTGAAAGTTCAGAAACTTCATACTCAGAAACCTTCAATACATACGAACTCAAACTCACAAAGTCCAAATCCACAAACCCACAAACCCTAATCCCACAAGCCCCAATCTCACAAAACCCGAACCTACAAACTCCAAGCTTACAAACCCCAAGCCCACCAACTCCAAACCCACAAACCGTATGGGTATGAAGTTTCTGAACAGCAATCAGCTGTTTGACGTCTAAGGGATCCTTAGTAGATTTTCGCATATTAAGAAACTGAGAAACTTAAAAATTTCAACATGTGATATCTCGACGAAAAAACAAAAGATATTTGAACAAATTCAACGGCATTCGAAGGAGGGGGCCTTGTACTTTTAGATTCAATGTTTTAGTTTTTTGAAAAAGAATAGATGGCATTACTACATAACCTCAAATATGACGAAAAACAGTGTTTTTTGTACTTTTAGGTTAGGATATCTCAAAAACCTGACGTGATAGAGCAATTCTACGGCCAGATTCGGATTCAGTACACCTAAATCCTTCGGAAATATATATTCAAGTTTCTGCTTCCTAAAAAAAGTTAAATTTTGTTGGTATGTGATAATTATTACTGACGTACTGCGTAAGTTAAAAAAATGTTACTATAATTTTGAAAACAGCCAGAAAGACTTTTTCTAATCAAGACTTCAATAACTTAGAAAAATCGTGATTACAATGACTTTTACTTCTGCAGTAACAAGTGCTTTTATATAGAGAATGTCGTAGGTATAATAAAGTTAATTAAAGGAAATGCTATAGAATTTTATTTAATTTTGTTGTTATTATAGAATAGTTCAATTCTTGGAAAAAAAGACTACTATCTCTTTCGAAGCATGAAACTAATTTAATTTTAATTCAATTTTAAAATTTAAGACATGTGTATGAGATATATCCACACAGTATTTTCTCACCCATACTCAAAGTAAGACCGTATCCAAATATTCATTTATCCGTCGTTTCTGCTATAGCTTACTGATGGAACTAATAAGTAATAACTAGATATTGGGAGTGGAATTCTGTGTAATGCTAATATTAGTAGTTAAATAATATGGGATGACTCCCAAACCGCCTAGGGAATTAAGAATTATATTCAACTTTGAATTAAATAGGAATATGAATTAAAATAACAGCTCTTATTATTTAATCTTCATGCATAATTTCTCTACGTTAATATAAGTCCTGGTAAAAAAACGACATAATAAAAGAATATTGCAATTACGATAGGTATTTTTAAATTCCTATGTAAGATATTTTTCATTGACAAGAAATAATAAAATTACACTGTTTACGTATTCAAATACCTCAATGAAATTGTTATGTAAAATAATAAGTGCAACAAATATTTCATTCATAGAATTCAGAAAGAAATATAACAACAGAATAATTCCTTTTTTTTTGTTCAATTCAACATATTTGTATCACAGTCAATATAATAGTTTCTCTTTCTTACTAGATTTACCATAATTGTAATAAATGTTACACTTGTTTCTCTTGGATACAATATAGATCACAGATGGTGATTTTACTATTTCTTTCACTTCATTAGATTGATTCTTAACTATAAATGTTTTAGAACTACGTCACGACTGATTTAAAAATAGTTGTATAAATCAAATTAATTCCTTTAATATTTATTTATTTGTACTGTAAAATTTATTATTATTTATATTTTTATAAAATAGAGAATAGTTTAACTGTAACTTATGCAGTACGCGAAATTATATAATTATTACTTTTTATATACATTGTGAACTTTTGAAATGAATAAAAATGATGCCCAATTAATGTTTCCGTATAGTCAATTGGGACGCTGCATTTAATATTATTATATAACGATTTTGAAACTCAAAAGATGATTATGGTGGCTGACCCACAATTATATTCTCACCATTCATATATTCCATTAAAAAAATAATACACGTCAATCTATAACGTATAATTTTCTACATAAAACTGTTTTTAAAGATTTTTTTTCACCTTGATAACGCCAAAAAATAATACCCTTAAGTATTCAAGAAATTTGTTACACTACAGTATATGCAAAGTGCACCAAATTTTTATCCTTTATTTTTTCCTAGACCGCATTATTTTGATTACAGAAGTACTGAGTCGAGTGGTTACACAACCCTTCCTATGGCGACAATTTAAGTATTAAATTTACTGAAAATTTCAATAGCAAACCACTTCACTAATATACAAAGTGATTTTGAATAGAGTAGCACAAACACTACCAGTGCATCTAGATGAAAAAATAAGGCGAATGAACTAAATATACCTTAGACAAAAGTTGCACTCCTGAGAAATTACAGGGTCTTGAATGTTGTAGGGCCAACCAATATTTTGACTATTGAACGATGTGGCGTAAATCATTTATATTTGGTACAGACATTTGTCCAGTGCGGACACATACTTTCTATTAATATTGTTTAAATATATCCACCAGAGGCGCTGCTGTCGACTTTATGCAACATATTCACCCTGTATGGAAATACATATCTTATTTACATTTTCGGGCGTAACAACTAAAAACAAACATTTTTTCTCTCTTGCATTTTTTCGATAAACGCGATAGTTTTTTTAGATAATTTACGAAAAACAAACTTCGGAAATTTTACAGCGCCAATGGTTGCAGTAACAAACACATCAACACACCATTCTGTAATAGCAAAAAAAAACGCCTTTTTCGTAAAGTAATTTTAATAAATTTATTTACGAGTATTCTTTATGTAACAAATAAAATTATTTTAAGTGTCTAATTTAAGTAATAATATCTAATTTAATACTACCTACTGTAATCTCGAATGTAATACTACAACATAACGTTATTTTAAAGTAAAAATTTTTTAAAGAATATTTTGAAAGTAGTTCCCACTTTCCTTTGAACACAATCTAACACAATTTGTTTGAAGATTTCCTGCTTACATTGATAAGTATGGGAATACTTCGCCAACATCATAGTTGCTCCTGGTAAATCGGAAACAAATTTGCTGAGTAAACAATTTGCTATTTTTGTGTTGACGTGTCAGTGTCATCAACGGTTTCAAATAATAGTTGTTTAATTATGGCAAATTTTACTAACAATGAGTATGTTGATATGCTCCAAGTATTTTTTGAATGTCACAAAAATTGTGCTGCCGCAACAAGATTGTACCATGAGAGATATCCAAATCGCCGGGTTCCCCACAAGCAAACTTTTTCAGCTGTGGAAAGAAGGTTGCGAGAAACTGGCCAAATTCAACCTAAGCGTGAGGGTAATGGACAAAGACGGTATATCAGAAATGTAAACCTTGAATAAGCTATGCTTATCAATTTAGAAGAAAATCCTCAAACAAGTACAAGAAGACTGGCTACACAGTACAACGTTTCGCAAAGCCTTGTTTGGAACTTGATTAATGATAACCTTTTACGCTCTTTTCACCACCAGCC
The DNA here is from genome assembly GCF_000390285.2 of Anoplophora glabripennis. NCBI lineage: Eukaryota > Metazoa > Arthropoda > Insecta > Coleoptera > Cerambycidae > Anoplophora > Anoplophora glabripennis. Next base: position 417,465 of record NW_019417127.1, read on the forward strand.
GGTTCAAGAATTAACTGCAAATGATTTACGTGCAAGGATTGTTTTTTGTCAGTGGTATCTTAACATGTCCAGACACGACTTAAATTTTTTATCTCATATTTTGTTCACTATGTTTTCAAATACATGGCTTAGTTAACCATCGTAATAGTCATACATGGTCTGATGAAAACCCCCATGAAATATGTCCATCAAGATTTAAGCACAATTTGGAATTGTTGGAGATGCTCTAATAGGTCCATTTATTCTTCCCTATCGACTGACAGCTCTTGAATATCTTCGATTTTTAAATGAAAATCTTCCAATATTATTGGAGGATATACCACTAGGTGTACGACAAATTATGTGGTACATGCATGACGGGGCTCCGGCACATAGTACCTTAGCTATCAGGCAATGGTTGAATTTAAATTTTCCGGGACGTTGGATCGGTCGTGGTGTCGATGCACCCGTTAGTTGGCCTGCCCGTTCACCGGACATTACCCCACTTGATTATTTCTTATGGGGACAACTGAAAAGTCTTGTTTATGCTACTCCTGTTAATACTGTTGAAGAATAGCGTCAAAAAATCTTTCTCGCAGCTGACGATATTCGTAACAACCCAGAAATATTTGCAAGAGTAAGTCATAATTTAATCGTCGTGTTAGATTGTGTTTACAGAAAAATGGGAACTACTTTGAAAATATTCTTTAGAAACTTTTTACTTTAAAATAACGTTATGTTCCTTAGTATTACATTCGAGATTACAGTAGGTAGTTTTAAATTAAAATTTATTATTTAAATTAGACGCTTAAAATAACTTGATTTGTTACATAACGAATACTTACTGTTCCTTCAAAATAAATTTATTAAAATTACTTTACTTACCAGAAAAGCGTTTTCCTTTAGCTGTTAATGAGTGGTGTGTTGATGTTTTTGTATTACTGCAACCTGACTGCAACCATTGGCGCTGTAAAATTTCCGAAGTTTGTTTTTCGTAAATTATCTAAAAAAAGCTATCGCGTTAATCGAAAAACATGCAAGAGAGAAAAATTGTTTGTTTTTAGTTGTTACTTCCGAAAATGTAAATAAGATATGTATTTTAATACGGGGTGAAAAATTATTTGGAGTATCTAATATGTTGCATGTAGTCGACAGCAGCGCCTCTGGTGGATATATTTAAACAATATTAATAGAAAGTATGTGTCCGGACAAATGTCTGTACCAAATATAAATGATTTACGATACATCGTTCAAGATAAATTGAAGGAAATATTGGTTGGCTCTACAACATTCAAGACCCTGTAATGCCTCAGGAGTGTAACTTTTGTCTAAGGTATATTTAGTTCAATCGTCTTATTTTTTCATCTAGATGCACTGGTAGCGTTTGTGCTACTCTATAAAATCACCCTGTAGAAAATGTTAGGTACGTAATTTATCTACATAACTAGTGCACTGCATAAACCGGGTCACAAGGAATTAGCGTGGTAAGTTATATCACTTCTTATCAGCGTTACCAGTTACATTTTTAAATCAACTGTTAGAAAGTAAGCCGAACCTGTGCATCTTGTGCACGTGCGTTGTGTGTTGTATTATTGCTTAGCCGGCGTACGAAATGTTTTCTGGTCAAGAACTAGTAGATATGGTGTTAATGTACAGAGAATGTCAGTACAATTTTAATGAGACTTGTCGTTTGTATGCGGTCTCTTACCGTAACAGTAGAACAGTGCAAAAGTCAGTTAAAAAATTACGGTATACCTACCGGGAATGTCTAGATTTTCACAACATTCAATATTGGTGTGAGCATATATATTAGCACATGGAAATAACTTTGAACAATTTTTGTGGAGCATATCGTCTATTAGTAAGTAATTCGTTTATTCGTTTAATTTTTGTGTTACTACTTTTAAAGGAGATTTGAATAAATTTCAGCATTTTCGAACACAAAATTTAAACCGTCAAATCCGCCATCAGCGTTTTCCAACTGCGCAGCGCGGCAGCTTCGACATCTAACTACCGCACCAGGGAAAATGTGAAAATGTTTTTTTCAATATAAAATGTAATATTTTAGACCATCAGTTGCTTAATAGCTTATTTTCGTCTCCTCTGTCACCCTTTTCAAGGAATGCGCTTATTTCAGGGACACCCTGTATAATAAAGTGTATTTCTGCTTAAAATATATTGGTATGTTTTCATTGTATATGTTGTTTATTGTTTTTAAATTTTATTTTTGTTTTGTTGAATATTACTTACAAAGGCGCCAACAAGAACTAAAATCAATTATATTCAGAGCTAACTCCTTCAGGGTGTGGTATCCTATGTAATTTTTTTTATATATTGAAATTATGAGAAAATGAAAAAATTCTACTTAGCACATGATAAGAAAATTATATTACGGGTTTTATAAAATATTTCAACAATTTAACAAGTTTATTGACGCTATGTTTAAAAACTATAACCCGTTTACATTTGTTATTGTAATATGATAAATTTGATTTTTGAAAAGTTAATTTAATTTTTATTGAATTGAAATTTGTTACGAATTTGTTTCAAATGTTATTTTTAATTGGCCAATTTCTAAGTGTATAAAACTAACATTTCGTTCTAATGTACTGCTGTTCATTCTCGCCATCCGTTATTGTGATTCTTTCCGTGTCTGGTAGTATACCACGCTGTCAGCTGGCCCCAAATGTCTCGCCTTCCACTCGGTAGAATTAGCTTGAACGTAATTTGCTGTTGCAAATTTTCACTGCACTATTTTATTTTCAACAATTTGATAATTTTCACTTTTGATATTTGACATTTGTTCAAATTGTATAAACTTTCAACAAGTGCAGAGTTACTTGTGATAATTTAAACTTATGGAAATTCTGCACCTCTTGACAGATGACATTTAACCTTGTATGGTGTATTTGACGTTTTGTAACTAAATTCACAATTTGTTTACTTAATTTGACTGCTACAAGCCTTGTTTTGCTTTTTATAAACTGAAGGCAATTGAGATTGTTACTATGGGAACGTCATATTAAACTTTTGAGAAATTTTTAATTGGAACTTATGACTTTATGCATGTTTTTTGCAGCATAACTATTACATATTCTGCTTCTACACATTTTTATGCATACTTTAATGAGTATTTCTTTTTTCTACGTTCAAATCTAAACATTCTACAAATTTTGCCTATTTTTGTAAATTTCGACTAATTTGTGCTATCTAGCTTAATTCTATGCCTGTAATATTGTTCAACGACATTGACATTTACTTATTTTCACTTTAAATAGTTACGAGCCGGCGAAGCAAGAAGAGCGCCAGAAGAAAGGGCCCTAGCCGGCGGGGCCCAGCCAGGACAAAAGGAGGTCCCACAAAGCGCCTACACCGGCCGCATTTGCGGTCGGGGTAGACGACGGATGGGGCCCACCTACGAAGGCTGTCCAGGCCTACACGAGATGAGGCAGGATAAAGAGGGATAATCCCCCTCGATCCCAAATCATTGAGGCCAATTTC